>NC_052500.1:61338408-61377390 GCF_016617805.1 Bactrocera tryoni | reverse complement strand
CTCAAATGCCCCTTTGAAGGAAACAAATATACCAAGGACATATTTGTTGACATTCTGCATTCCCACACTGCGTTTTTTCATGAACCCGGGCTGCATCTTCGACTACATACCCCGCGTTAGCTCCTGAAACCGTTCGACCATAACCCGCACTTTGAAGTTGTAGATAATTTCGTCTATATCGGAACCAGACATAACAACAATGTGATTCTTGAAATCCAACGCCCGTCACCAGAAGGTACCAACAGGTGCTACGTTGGACTGATTTAGCAAAGTCCTCTCTCGACGAACCAAAACCCAACTATGTTCTCGTCCTGCTATATGGGGCAGAAGCTAGGAGCTTTAGAGAAAAGTTCCGCGAATAAAACGTCCGAAACTACGCTGGCTAGGTGTAGTCTTCCGGATTGGCCAAAGCCCTCTAACTTTAAAGGTATTTGATGCATAATATGTCATAAAACTGTGACAGTATTGTAGTTAAGGTTAGCACTGTAAAATAAGGAAAAACAAGTAAGGAAGGGCTAAGTTCGGGTGTCACCGAACATTTTATACTCTCGCATGATAAAGTGATAATCGAGATTTCATTATCCGTCATTTATGTACATATTTTTCAAATACCGTATTTGTGTAAAGTTTTATTCCGCTATCATCATTGGTTCCTAATGTATATATTATACAGAGAAGGCATCAGTTGGTATTCAAAATAGCGTTATATTGGAAGAAGGCGTGGTTGTGAACCGACTTCACCCATATTTCGCACACGTTATCAGGGTGTTTAAAAAATATCGTATACCGAATTTCATTGAAATCGGTTTAGTAGTTCCTGAGATATGGTTTTCGGTCCATAAGTGGGCGACGCCACGCCCATTTTCAATTTTTAAAAAAAGCCTGGGTGCAGCTTCCCTCTGTCATTTCTTTCGTAAAATTTAGTGTTTCTGACGTTTTTGTTAGTCGGTTAACGCACTTTTAGTGATTTTCAACATAACCTTTGTATGGGAGGTGGGCGTAGTTATTACCCGATTTCTTCCATATTTGATCTGTATATGGAAATGCTTGAAGGAAACGACTCTATAGAGTTTTGCTGACATAGCTATAGTAGTTTCCGAGATATGTACAAAAAACTTAGTAGGGGGCGGGGCCACGCCCACTTTTCCAAAAAAATTGCGTCCAAATATGCCCCTCCCTAATGCGATCCTTTGTGCCAAATTTCACTTTAATATCTTTATTTATGGCTTAGTTATGACACTTTATAGGTTTTCGGTTTCCGCCATTTTGTGGGCGTGGCAGTGGGCCGATTTTGCCCATCTTCGAACTTAACCTTCTTATGGAGCCAAGGAATACGTGTACCAAGTTTCATCATGATATCTCATTTTTTTACTCGGACGGAGTTACAGCGGACAGACGGACGGACAGGACGGACGGACGGACGGACAGACAGACATCCGGATTTCGACTCTACTCGTCACCCTGATCACTTTGGTATATATAACCCTATATCTGACTCTTTTAGTTTTAGGACTTACAAACAACCGTTATGTGAACAAAACTATAATACTCTCCTTAGCAACATTGTTGCGAGAGTATAAAATGTTTTTTCAGGTCAAATACTTTTCAACTCAAGTACTAGTTCTAGCAATGTAGGAGAACAAATAATCATAATCACTTTGCCAGATAATTGATATTTTGGTAGAGAAGGAATGATCGCGGAGATTTCGGCGTTAATAACTAATTTGCTTGCTTTATTCATTAGGAATTTCCATAGCTTAAATTAGTTTGAGATTCCAAAAGATAAAGAAAGTAAACCCTCCACGACATAAACTTCAGCTCATTTTACACTGAACCATCATCGCATAACAAAGGTCCTGTTGGTCTATGTAAAGCGTGATAGCCAGTATAACCTAAACCTAGAGTATAAGAAATGATGAGATGCCACGAGCTCTACAAAATTTGCTTTACCGATTCAACAATAAAAGTTTGGACAGTTTGCATTATTAGATAGCGCAATAGCTGCTAGAGTTCGCAGGCATGTTAGGTCACACGACGCAAATCTTTCGGTCTTGATACCACAAGCTATGAATACGGAACCTGTTGGCGTTGGCTGAGCATACTTTATTTAAGAAACTTTAACACTTTTCTACTTTAGCAAAAATAAGCTCAATCTTATTAAATCTGAATTTTTAATAGATTTGAGCTCCCATTAGGGCAATTAAAAAAAATAAATGAACAACAACCCCTAAAAGTAGGCAAAAAATGCAGCGCAAATCACAGCTACGGGGCTATATAGTCCACTAAAGGAATTTAGGTGGCATGGGGTGGATACGATATAAATATGTATGTAAAAAAATTAATAAGTTTACGCGTGGGGGCCATGCACGAAGTGCTAAAACAGCGACAAACAACGAGCCACATAAAGGTGAACATAAGCGCCGCCTCCTGCGAGATGCGTATAAGCCAAGGCGATGTTTGTGTTGTTGTTTGCGTATGCTTTGTTGGCAACATGTGCGTAGGTGTTCAAAAAGCAACAAGAACGCAAGAATAATAACAACATCAAAAATCCTGAATATCAACAAACACATTATATGCACACACACACACACACACACACACTAACACACACACATGCAACTATACCGGTGTTATCGACGAATGGGAATCAAGTGTCGAGGAGCCGAGTAAATGACGTCATTAACAAGACGAAGCAAAAGTGACTATCAGCTGCATGACGGCAGAACTTTGTGGGCGAAGAAGAACGTGGAAATGTTAAGAAAAATATAAAATTTTTCAAGATGGTCAAATTATTGTTGGAGGGAAAAATATTAAGTGTCTCAGTAAATACTCGTATGCAATTTGCAACGCGCCGACAACAAAAGTTTTAGCAATGCGCGTTAATACAATGCGTAGGCGTTTGAACATCGGCGCTCCCTACACCACCGTGGTGCTGTGATTTTATGTGCGGTAGCACACAGGTGGCAGTTTGGGTAAAACAACAACACAGTTATTGTTGGAATTTTAGAGCAATGTCAGGAGGGAGGGTAGAATGTAGTAGCTTTCGCCACCTGTACGAACGTGCACGATGTATGCAGCGAGCGAAGAAGTACTGTGAACGAAACAGCTATGTTAATCGTGAGATTTTTATGAAAAAAAATCGCATGCGATAACTTTTTTCTTTTTATGTTATATTTATAACCAAATAAATATACAGAATAATTTTAAGACTTTGAATTTTATAAATATTTTATATCTACAAGCATGTAAGTTGTTAGAACCCTCAAAAAAGGTGTTACTTCAACAATTTATTCTGGCAGCAAGGAAAATGGAAACGAATTCCCTTATACAAGTCAATCAGAAAACAATAAAAATGTATTTGAGTGGTTAATGGTGGCTTTTGGGAAGTTTTAATTTAATGTATTGGGTATAAAAGAAAATTTTACCAGAGAATTGGAAGACATTATATTAGCGACATGAGGTTTAGACCAAGATCTATAGCAATTTTGTTCATATCCAGCGCAAATCCAAAGTGACCAAATACATTTTTTAAATAAAACAAAAAAAAAATTTTGATATCAATTCTTGGAAAGTCCAGACGCTGAACCCATATACTTTCACCATAGACTTGACGTAGCTCCACAGGAAAAAGTCGAATGCGTCTAATCGCACGAGCGAGGCGGCCAATTGACTGGTCCATTTCGTGAGATAACTCGAATACCAAAATTGGTTTGCAATAAATCGATTGTGACATTTGTTGTGTGGCTTGTGGCGCCGTCCTGTTGGAAAAACAAATTGTCTAAGTTCATATTATCCAATTCGGGCAAATAAAAAAACAAGAAGTACGGTCCAATGACACTGCCGGCCCATAAACCGCACCAAACCGTGATTGTTTTGAGTTGCAATGATGCAATGTTGGAATAACGCACATTTTGCTTATTGACGAGCCGTTCAGCCAGAAATGAGCCCCACCGCTAAAGATGATTTTTCAACGAAAAGCCGGATCATTTTCAATTCACGAACATACGATGATTCCGGTGGCCAAGCGTTTCAGTTCTTGCGTCTATTTGATCTTGTAAGGATGTAGGCCAAGATCTTTTCGCAAAATTCGTCACAACGACGTCACAGAGATGCCCAATGCTTGAGAATGACATGTGAGACACTGATTTGGGTATTTGCTCATTTGATGCGCTAGCGGGAGCACTTCTTTGTATCACTGGCACGGGGACAGTTTGTACTGTGCCTATGGATTCAATTTTTTTCACTAGATGATCAATTGTTGATCTGACAGGACGATTATGACGAATGAATTGGACGTAGCGCTCTTAAATTTGAGGACACTGACTCCGAATTTTGGTAGTAAATTTTAATAATTTCGTCTTATTGTTGGGTCGTATAAATGGTAAACTTTACTGAAAAGAAATATCAAAAGAGCAGGCGTCGCTTAATGTCCTTATCGATCTACTTTTGAAAGAAAACCCCGTTATTTGTAAGAAAACATGTTTACCTCAGATCTGTAAATATCACACATTTTGATCAGCACAAAAGGTTCAAAAAAATATTATTACTTGGCTAAAATCATTATACTATAGTACATAGTACATCAGAGCCGGAACTAGCTGCTTCAGCGCCTGTGGCAACAACCTTGCTTGCGCCCTTTCCATATATGTAGTATTATGGAAACCGATGTTGCCCAAATCAAAAATCATATATTCACAAGTGAAAGAACGTCCATCTTATTTTCAATAATAATTTATACAAGGATCGCTTATATCGTTCAGAATAATACTTTTCTGGATTTCACCTCTGCAAATAAATCGATTATTTTATCGAAATTGAGACGTGTTGTAGTATCCTTCTCAATCGACAAAATAGAAATATTCGCCAACCGTTCCTGACCTAAAGAGGAACGAAAATAAGATTTGATGAGTTTTAGCTTACTAAAAGAACGCTCGCAAGTAGCCGTCGTAACAGGCATGCATAAGAATATTCTCAGTGCTGTTGTTATGTTCGGATATACATCCTCGAGCGACAGATCGAATATTTTTTCTAATACATTCAAATGGTTCATGTCTTTGGCTTCACTCATCAGCGTCGTTGCTTGAAATTTGAAACTCTCAATTTCTGATGAAAATTCATGCGGATCCAAATCATCAGGATATTTGATAGCGAGATCTGCCGCTATTTTGGTTAGTTGAGTAACACTGGTGTTCACAATTGCTTGACCGCTCAAAAATGCGAAATCATCGGCAACTTCATTTAAAGCGATGAACCGGGTATTCATTTGGGCAATCATAAGATCAAGAACTTGGATCAATCCTGCTTTGAAATGAGTTTGGGCACTTATAGATGGAGATTCATCTTTCGCTTTTTCTCCCGGCATCATTTTCTTTGGTCGTTTTCGAGTATCTTGGAAATCTGGTGTTACTTGCAATTGTTCAGCTGTCACAATTGATGATTGCAAAATTGTTGTGAAGAAAGTCTCTCGGTATATGGTTAATTGTGACAGCAATTCTTTTATTATTGCATTTACATTTTGCAATCTCTCCGTCACTAGTCATCTGTGCTCGACCTGAGTGAGTTGCGCTTTGACCGGAAATACTACCAATTTTTGTTTTTCAAATGGCACCTACATATTGTTTCCTTGATTTTGGAATAGGAACTAATTATCCTATACAATAACGTAAAACGACTAATGGCAAGTTTCCATGGATATTATAAATAGGAACCTTGATGTGTAGTTGATATTGCTAGATTAGGATACAAGTTTCAAATACTATTTTCTTGGAATTTATGCACATTGTATATTATTCTAGAGGGAAATGAATGTTTCTTCTAAAACTGAAGAAAAACATGTATGTGTCGTTTGAAAGACAAAAATTGATAGTATTTCCGGCTAAACCGGAAGTTATACCGAAAATCAGAAAGCACCTTCCGATAGTCCTCATTGTCTATGGAAAACAAAATTTACAATTTGCACAATTTTACATCATTGCATCATATGTTATTGAAAAAAGCATGCGTTTTGTCACCTGGATCACAGATGAACACAGATTGTGGCTGACTGGCCTATAGCACAACACACGGCACGGCCGGCAGTGGGCACAGAAACAGGACTGACAGACTCGCACTAATAGCGTGGCGCCCCCGATTTCTGGAATAGCACGTCCACGGGTGCCCTTGCTTTGTGCGCGCCTCGCGACGATTACATTCGCACTGGCACGTGTGGTACTGCCTCATTGCTGCCCACTGCACTGGCTCTGGCGCTGCAGTTTTTTCGGTCCGTTCGCGCCCTATGTCTCTTGTTTCGCCCGCCGTGGGTGACGCGCCAGTTTCAGACGGTAGCTCTTTCGGACGCTCAGCAACCGATATTTCGTCAGGCGTATGTAGGCTCAACCTACGTTGCGCCTCTGCGACTGTTGCGCCCGTGGCGGGTGCCACCTTCGCCACGCCCTATTTACGGCTCTGTAGTACATACATATGTAGTGTATGGGAGCTGCGATAATTTGTTTACCTATTTTTCACATTCTATATAATATATCCAATATATGTAGATTTAATACTCTTGCAACTTGCAAGAGTCAAACCCGGCTAAATACATTAAGGTGTTGACAAAATTTGAAATTCTTTCTGAATTTCATTAATATTTCTTACATATTGACCCATTGAGGCGATGTAAAGTGAACAGGAAGTAAAGATTTATGTTAAATATATAGGGGTTAAGAAAAGTGTTGACTCGATTTCATTCATTTTTGACATAAGTTATAGTTTGACAATTATTGGGCTTAAGATTAAATACCTTGAGGTCTCCAATTGTGCAAAAGAATCAGATGAACTTTTAAAGTTTGCTATATTGGAAGTAGATGATTGTCATCAGATTTCTCCCATTTCATAAGAAATGCTAAAAAGGCTTCTTTTCAGCAAGTTTGGTTGACATACATATATTTAACCTTTTAGAAGGTGGGCCACATCCACTTAAAAAAAATTCGGCTCAGAAGTGCGAAATTTGCTATTCAGCAAATTCACATGACCACACCGAGGACACCGTTTTGATTCAAATCAGGATATAAAAGCTGAATCGAAGAAGCCTCTGATGGCCATCATGACGGAGGATTTTTCCAAGAGCTATGATGACTGGAAAATTCGTTGGCATACGTGTTTTGCAGCGGGAGGAGATAACTTTGAAGGAGATGAAATGGATAAAATTCACTTTTCAAATTGATCACCGTAGTATATATAAGTATATAGCCTGTCGATCTCGATTGGTTTTAGGTGATACAAACAATATAAAAAATAAAAACGTATAAAAATCAAAAAAATTATTTTTGCCAATATGGCTGTTTGTCGAAAAACATTTAAATTTATCAAAACGAAAGCATAAATGAAATTTTTCCAGACGTTTTTTACGGGTCCCTACAGCAAAATTAGTACAAAATCAAGAACCGTCTGTTCATGGAGAGCTAAGAAGACGCCTATTCAGATACGAGTTAGTGTAGAAAGGCAGGTTGTGCAACAAGCAGCTGGAAGAAACGCTAGAAGCAGGCAAGAAGAATAATTTTTGCAAATGCGATGCTCTCAAAGAAAGAGGAACCTGCTGTAATGAGCTGAACCAGTGGCAGTTGTTAATTCAATCCGAGCCAAGCCGTGGGAAAATCTAGTATGATATAAGGTCAAGAAAAAGTTTGAAAATCCTTATATTAGATATATTGGGGCTGAAGGAAATAATGACTCATGTGCATTTTCGGTATTAGGGGTTCCGATGTGGTCCGATTTCGACATATTTGACAGTACTACTTGTGGAAAGTTTTGTTCTGATGTCGCCATCGGTGCTTGATTTAAGACAAAAAAGTACCCGGAAATTGTAAACAAAACGCAAAATAATTAATTATTCATCATATTTATTTTGTTCCCTTCAGAGTCCTGGTATCACTTTTCATAAAACCTTTCTGGGATGTCCTTCAGCTTCTTCAGCGGATTTTGTTTTATCTCTTCGTTCGACTGAAAACGGGTGAGTTATCTTAATGAAAATGAAATATCGTGCTTTTCTAATAAAAATATATCTTTATGCCTGCAATGGATAAAATCTTATGAAAACTTGCCCTCGCATTCGCAACATTCGGTTGACTTAATAATATTTAGTAATTCCAAAAATAACTAAAATCGGTTCAGTACTACCCCTATCTCTCATATACCTAAAACGAGATTTTCAAACTTCGGGTTGGCTTGTAATAATGGGCTTTTCAATAGGGACGGTACAACAAAATTATCAAAATTTAATAACGGAAATCGGAGTCAGTGGCCTCAACTTTATGAGCGGGTTTCTCAATAAGAGCGCTACAAAAGTTTTGTTTTAATAAAACGAAAAATGGTTTGGGATATCAATGAAATTTATATGTACGTACTTCATGAGTTACCATTACGTGCCGAAAAAAATACGGTTTGGTGCGGTTTATTGGCCGGCAGTGTCATTGACCCGCACTTTTTCAATGATGATCAAGACCGGCACGTTACTATAAATGGGAATCGCTACAGCTCAATGAGAACGCAATATTTTTAGACCGAATTGGATGTTATGGATTGGGCAATATGTGATTCAACATGACGGCGCCACAAGACATACAGGGAATGTCATAGTCGATTTATTGAAAACCGAACGTGAACGGGTGAACGTGTTATCTCACGAAAGGGCCCAGTCAATTGGCCGTCTCGGTCGTGCGATTTGACGACCTTAATCTATTTACTGTGAGGCTATGTCAAGTCTATGATCTATACCAACAAGCCAGTGACGTTTGATGTACTTCGTACTAATATCGAACGTGAAATTGCAGCAGTATCGGGCTATTTATGCTTGAAAACCGTCGAAAATTGGGTTCTGCGTCTCGACTTCAGCAAGCGTGCCCGTGATAGCCATGCAAAGAAATCGAGTTCCATACATAATGGCATCAAATGTACTTTCACAGGAATAAAGAATTTCATTCATATCTTTTTGTTTTATTTAAATTAACTTTTGTAGCGCTCTTATTGAAAAACCCTATATATCTGAGTAAAATTAACTGTACGTATAATGCTGTGTAGGCTATAGTTTAAAGCTGAAAATACTTTAAATTATATTATAATATGTACATGTAAAGATTTTCATTACTCTAGCAAGACGGCTTTGATCCACGCAAAGATTGCAAGAGTATGAAATGTTCGGTTACATCCGAACTAGGCCCTTCCTTGCTTTTTACACTTTCGCAACATGTTACAACAGTCTTGTTCACCTGACGGTTGCTTGTGGCCCTGAAACTTAATGGGACGAATTGACTTTCTAAGAGTAAGCGTGAGTTAAAATTGAGATATTTTAATGAAACTTGTCACATGTATTCCTTAGTAACCAAGGAAGGTTGATATTGCATATGGATGGAATCCTGACTATTGCCATGCTCACAAAATTCCGTGAGCCAAACACCCATAAAGTGCTAAAGCCTCAAATTAAGATAAAAAATAATGGACGTGTTAAAAATTTTAAAACTCCAAAATGACTGATAAAAATTTTCTTTGAGTTGCGCTTAAGCACAAATCAACATAAGATGTTGAATTTTTTATTGTATTCATTTTATTTTCTAGTTTGTAACAAATGAGTAATTTCCACTGTTGTTAGTCGATAACATCTCAGATGCCTGTAATTAATGAGGTACATTTTTAATTATTAACAATTGTGTATACAAGGTCTGTCGCAAAAGAAACAGGACTGTTAAAAAAACAACAAAAAATTAATATTTTTCAAAAGTTATATTTTTTTATTCAAAGTAGTTTCCTTGTGCTTCGATACTCGATACAGCGTTTAGCCCGGTCAATTACGGTCAATTAGCATTTCAAATGAGTGTTTAAGGTCATTTTTCGGAATGCTCTTGAGAATATCGGTCGTTGCCTTTTGATAGCTGAAATGTTCTGAAACCAGTGTCCTTTCATGGGCAAATGAAGTTTTCCAAGTAAGTAAAAATCACAGGGTGCCAGATCAGGTGAGTAGGGTGAGTGATTAATGGTTAATAAGGAGGTTTTTGTCAAAAAATCAGTGACAAGCGTCGACCGATGACACGGCGCATTATCGTGCAACAGGCGCCAGGACCCTGCCTCACGGTATTGTGGTCGAGCACGACGAATGCGTGACAAAAGACGCTTCATAACACAAAGGTAAAACACAGCATTAATCGTTTGGCCAGGTGGGACGAACTCTCGGTGTACAATACCCTCGGAATCGTAAAAACAAATCAGCATTGTCTTTATTTTTGACTTCTGAAGACGACCGACTTCTGATCGTCACAGAGGTCCTCACCACCTTCTTGGAATCGCTTAAACCACTCATGCACATTACTACGGGATAGACACTGATCACCATAAACTTTTTTCATCATTTGAAATGTTTCAGTAAACGTTTTCCGAAGTTTGAAACAAAATTTAATATTTGCTCTTTGTTCAAAATGCATTTTACGACCGATGACCAAAAGCTGCTGTTACTTTTTGGTCGATAACATCCATTGTAGTTATCCAATTGTCTTAAAATTTTTACGCAATGTCAACAAGAGAACAAACTTTTTATTTCATATACCCACCAATAGGTGGCGCCACCAGAAACAGTTATATTTAAAAAGTTCTGTTTCTTTTGCGACAGACTTGTAGTTAAGTAATATTATTGGTTGAGCTAAAATAGTTTCAATAGTAATTAGTTTCCGGGAAGATACTCTACATTAATATTTTTTTTCGTGAACATCCTACCATTCCGAATATGTATTTAGTCGGACATGACTAAATTGACTCATCATGCTAATCACTGGGTGTTATAAACATCGTGGGAAGTTTAAAATACCCTTTCAGGTTCAGGGTATACGAATAAAAAATGTAAAATCAGTAGCTTTTCTAGTCCTTATGTATTATACATAATGTAAAATTTTGATTTTATATCACATATATCGGTTAATATGTAAGATAATATAAAGAAATTAATCACTTTCTAATAACAGTGTATATTTGCACCGAAAATTGATAAAATCATGTCAATACTTCTCCTAGTACCTATTTATTCATAATATTTTCCTAGCTAATGGTTCACTTTATACCGTCTATATCGGTCAACTTGTGAGTTACAAGGTGCGTTTCAAAGTAAACAGGACTTAAAAAAAACAGAACAAATTGTTTTTTCAGCAAAATCAATTTATTTTATTCAAAATAGTCTCCTATTGCTTCAACACAGCTTTTTGCACGGTCCAAAAGCATGTGGAACGAGTGTTTTAGCTCGTTTGCCGGTATGGCCGCCAGTATGCCGGTGCAAGTTATTTGAATGGCCTCTACGTCTGCATAACGCTTTCATTTCTTGAGCAGATGCATTTCATGCAAAGGAAGAAGTCGCACGGTGCCATATCATGTGAATAGATAGGCGCTAGATTCAAAAAGTCCTGGTTACTTTGGAAGGCACCTTTTATTTTACTTAAATTCGGAGAGACTTTTGAACATATATATCAATAGAAAATGCAGAGTGGGCAAAAAATAGTAAGACTTTGTTTATAATTTTAAAATTCTTAATTCATTTTTCAAAATTTATGTCATGCCCCTCAAAGTAATCCCCCTTGGCCCCAATATACTTGTCCCAAACTTATTTTCCAATTCTCTAAACAGATTGCGGCACTATATTGTTTGAACATTTGGTGAAAAACTCACGAAGAATCAATGCAGTTTGCGACAGTGCTTTATCCTGGAGATCCCATAATTCAGGTATCTTTTAACGAATAGCGCAAACGACCCATAATACTCAAATAGTATTCCTTGTTGACGTTTTGGTCGGTTGGAAGGTATTCGGAGTTCACCACACCTCGATAATCGAAGAAAACTTTCAACATAACATTGATTTTTGACCTGCTTTTTAGGCTTCGGCTCACCTTTGTCACGGCCAATTCATCGTCTGTTTTCGGAAAGTATTGTTTCTCAGACGTTAATGGGACGCTGTTTTCGAAAAAGTTGAGTTATTTTGGTACCAATCGTGCTCTCACTTTTTTTAGGTCTTTCTAAATTATTCCAGTAAGATATCTGACTGTTAATCGTCGATTCTCAAGCACCAATTCCTTTATTTTACTGACATGTTGATCATCAGTTGATTTTGATGGAGTCCTGGACGTGGTTCATCGTCAACGCGTTCTCGAACCTCTTTGAATAATTTTTACCAATAAAAAACACTTGCTTGCGTCAAACAATTATTACCGAAGGCGTTTTCCAATATATCAATTAAAATAAGCAAAAATATATTAATTAGCTTGAAGGCAGAAAAAATTAAGATAAAGTATCTAACAGCTAAGAAATTAATTATAATAATAATTAGATAATTTGTTGAACTAAAATAAGAACTGAAAAAAAATTAACCATGTATATTTAGTTTATGTCAAAATTTCCAAAAATTGACATCATTGCTAAAGAAAACTTATTAACGCAAACCAATCATAATTTTATTAACAATTTTTTAAAATATGCCTTAACTCCGTTTTGAATCTCTTCACTCAAAGAAAAAAATATTTGTCACATGCAATAAAATATTTAATTTTATGCTACAAAATTATTGCATGCAATCTATTTCAGTTCATACATTATTCAAGAATGGAAAGCTTTCCACCTACGACCGCTTACATACGCATTTCGTACAATGTTAACTTCGTGCACGAAGTGCGTGCCTTCGTCACTACGTTGCTGTTAACGGTAACTAACAATATAAATACTCAAACGCCGCTAAGTCGGCACACATTCGTTTCTAACGCGTGCCGCTGAAAGCAACTCGCTAAACGACAGCTCGAAAGTAGCCTACAACAGTTATATTCAAACCACCAGTTTTGTTGTTAACAAAGTTCTTACCAAAAACGCTTAAAGCCAACAGTAAATCTGTGAAATAGCATTAATTTTGAATATTTACAAGAATTTTGAAAAAAAAAATAATTTCTATTTTGACTTTTTCCGCAACGTAAATAATTAAATTTGTTTTCGAGTGCATACAATTAGGCGCCAAGCAATAAGCGTGTGAAATTTTGCAAATTAGAATACGTGTAAGCTGAGCAATTGACTGTGGTCGTGTGACATTAATTGGAAAACTTTCAATTGCTCTCATTCACATACATATACATATTTACATACGTATATACACACATATGCATGTACGTACGTAAATCGTTTTGTGTACCATATAACCAAGTAAGAACTGAAACATTCGAACGCTTTCACTAAGCTGACTCAGCTGTCGTGTGTGCTCTTAGTGTCTTTGTGCGCTGAAATATTTACTTTTCATCAAAAAACGCTGTGTTTGCTGCAAAAAGTGTGCGCGCGTTAATACACCGAAAACGTTAAAGAACATATTAAGAAATTTTAATTGAAAAATCTCAAAAAGTGACGCTAAACCGTTCGCTAACGAGAAACCAACAGGTAAGTTTCTAAAGATATTCTGTATTTATGGAAATAACCAAATTTGAAGATTCAAAAAAAATTGTTTTTAAAATTGTTAAAAGTGGGTCAGTCTCGAAAAATAGTCAATATAGGAACTAACAGTGAGTAAAATTATGTATAAAGTACTATGACCAAGGCACACATTTTGCTACAAAATTTTATTTTTGTTCTCATGAAACTTCAATCTGAATGCTTTGTTAGACTAAACTCTTACTTAAACAGACTGAACTTTGGCATACACAGATATGTGCTGCATGCAAAGAGTTAATCACCACTTTACATACCCAGTGAAGCCGACTCTTGACTCATTTAATAACCCTTTGCTTAAGATCCAACCTCATCGAGACATCTGGATCTACCGTAAACGTTACCGATAACTTTGATGAAAACAAAATTACATTTTCCATAAATACGGTTCTACATAACCGTTACAACAACAAAAACCATATTGGGAGAATCACAGTAGCGAAATAGTTTTACAACCACGCCTATTTCTTATATAATAAAATATTACATTTTATCAGTTAGTTTAGTGAAACTTCATAATATAAAATCTAGAATCAATGAAATTTGACACAAGTAGTGCCTTATAATATAACAAGTAAGGAAGGGCTAAGTTCGGGTGTCACCGAACATTTTATACTCTCGCATGATAAAGTGATAATCGAGATTTCATTATCCGTCATTTACATATTTTTTTATTTTGCTGTAAAATTAATTAGATTAGTAGTTCTTGAGATATGGTTTTTGGTCCATAAGTGGGCGACGTCACGCCCATTTTCAATTTTTAAAAAAAGCCTGGGTGCAGTTTCCTTCTGGCATTTCTTCCGTAAAATTAAGTGTTTCTGACGTTTTTTGTTAGTCGGTTAACGCACTTTTAGTGATTTTCAGCATAACCTTTGTATGGGAGGTGGGCGTGGTTATTATCCGATTTCCGATTTTGATTGACATAGCTATAGTAGTTTCCGAGATATGTACAAAAAACTTTTCCAAAAAAAATTAAGTCCAAATATGACCCTCCCAAATGCAATCCTTTGTGTCAAATTACACTTTAATATCTTTATTTATGGCTTAGTTCTGACACTTTAGCCCATCTTCGAACTTAACCTTCTTATGGAGCCAAGAAATACACCTACCAAGTTTCATCATGATATCTCAATTTTTACTCAAGTTACAGCTTGCACGGACGGACGGACAGACAAACATCCGGATTTCAACTCTACTCGTCACCCTGATCACTTTGGTATATATAACCCTATATCTGACTCTTTTAGTTTTAAGACTTACAAACAACCGTTATGTGAACAAAACTATAATACTCTCCTTAGCAACTTTGTTGCGAGAGTATAAAAATACAGGGAAAGCTCCATTAAATGGGCGCTCTATTAAGCAGACATCTCCAGCACCCTTAAATCCATTATTTTTTCAAAAGAAATTTATTTGTATGAAATTAAATTGAGTTGAACAATTTATTATATGAATAATAGTATAAAATGTATACCACAGCAACGCGTGACAGGATCCACTAGTATCTTATATAAAGCTTTCAAATTTTCGAATAACTTTGCACCGAATGTATCAATAAATACCCAAGACATCATAATGAAACTCAGAAAGCGAGTTTTCTAATGATATTATTTCTTTGTACCTATTATGGAGGTCCTTTTCGATGTTCCCTACTTTTTTAAAGAAAAAACACAGAAATTTAAAATTTATTAAGGAGTTTTTAATACAATTCGAAAGTAAATTCTTTGGTATTTAGTTTTTGAAGATTATATCTTTCAAATGTCAGCCGGGGTTACGTCTCAGATCGTCCATTTGTTGAGTTCAATTTTCGATAACTCGTTCGAGCATTTTGACTGGTAACTGGCGAGTAACACGCGCGATATTTTGCTCCAAGGCCTGAATTGAAGCGGGATTGTCCGCATAGACTTTAGACCTTACATATCACCACAGGAAGAAGTCTAAGGGTGTGATGTCACACGGTGGTCAATTGACCGGCCCAAAGTGTGAAATTATCTGCTCACCGAAGAAATATCTCAATAAATCCATTGATTGATGTGATGTGTGGAAAGTAGTGCCGTCTTGTTGAAATTAAATGTCGCTGAGATCGCGAGCTTCAATTTTAGGCATCAAATAATCGGTTCTCATGGCGCGATAACGGTCGCCATTGATGGTTACGTTCTCAGCGGCATCATTTTTAAAGAAATATGAACCGATAATTCCACCGGCTCACAAACCAAACCAAATCATTGTTTTTTCTGGTAAAATGGCAGCTCTTGAATCTCTTCAGGTTGCTATTTATTCCAAATGCGGCAATTTTGCTTGTTTACATACTCATTAAGCCAGAAATGGCCCTCATCGCTGAACAAAATGTGGCTTGAAACTTTTTAAGAGCCCATACAGTGAAGCGATGTGGCTTGGTAAGGTCGAGCGGCTGCAGTTCTTGCACAGGCTGTATTTGGTAAGTTATGAATTTAAGATCTCGATGTATAATGCATCAAGTCGTTCCATACGTTAGTCCGAGTTGCTGTGAACGGCGCCGAATCGACTCCTCACGGTATTCGTATAGACTCTCAACTTGGCCTATTTTCTTCACTGCGTGCTGAACGTGGTCTAAAAATGTGATCTGTCAAAAAAAAGCCATTGAAAACGTGTCTCTACTTAGATCACCCGTTACAATATATACAAATTTGCGTACTTAGGTTGCCTTTATTCCGCACATATTGAGCAGTATTAGTAGAAGTTATGTTAATAAAATACCATATACCTAATACAAGAATTTTAAACTTCCGTTTGGATTATACCGTATACTCGTATGTCGGTCATGTGGGATATTATATGAGAAGTACGTGGATATATTTTTTCGAATATATTTTCATTTAATGTTCAAAATAAATGGAATCAATTCAGTCCTCTCTAGACAAAATTTCAAAGCGACGATTGTGGCCTCTTCGGCATAAATGATTTTTTGTTCGTATCTGATGGCAAAAAATTCGTAGTGAATAATGAAATTTATAATTTATGTCGTACAAGCAAAGCGCATATCAAGCGGGCAATAGAATTTCGTTTGTATTTATTCACCTATAACCTAAATTGTTCAGCAATGAGGTATTCTTGTTTGATCATAAACCAAATCTAATAAGAACACTGGCCTACAAAAAAATTTGTTTGGTTTGGTGCAGGTGTGCGCATCAGTAGTCGGTATATGTAGTTGGTAGGATGAACCATATTCCCGCTACTAGATGTCAGCTGACAGCTCTAATTTACCTACAATTCTCATTTTAATTTTTTTCGGTTTTGTTCAAAATCAGTCCATGTTATAACTAGTTTTATGGCATTAATCTCATAAATTTATTATGGCAAGTAAGTCGAGAAGTTGCATTAACAACCCTGATATATTCTGTTACATATGCGGTGAGTATATAATGAAAGATCAACGGGAACCAATAAATGACATGGCAATTCGCTTGTATTCTCTATACTTTGGTATTCAAATTGGCAATCAAGATAAAGTGTGGACACCTCACATTGTTTGTAAGATTTGTATTGAACATTTGCGGCAATGGGAAAAGGAAATCTTTGAAGTTTGGGGTACCGATGATGTGGAGAGAACAAGAAAATCATCATGACGATTGCTATATTTGTATGACGAGTCTAGCAGGCATTAATAAAAACAATCGTAGCAAGTGGAAGTATCCCAATATTTCTTCTGCTACAAGACCTATTCCTCATTCAGAAACTGTTCCAATACCTGTTTTACATCGGGAAGTTCAAGAGTGTGACGATGACGAAATGGAAATTTCTGAAGAAGATTATGATTTTGAGTACTCCGGAGAAACATCAATTCCTAAAACTTTTTCACAAGGTGAGCTTAGTGATCTTATCAGGGATTTAGATCTTTCAAAAGAGCATGCTAGCATCAAGATTGAAAGAAAAAATTGTCTTTTTCTGGTGTAAATATTACTTTCTATCGCACAAGAGAACAAAACTTGCTACAATTTTTTTCTTCTGATAAAAAATTTGGCATTTTGTCATGATGTGAACAGCAGTATAAACACATTTGCAATAAATATGCTCCTATTCCACTGGCCCACTCTACATCTATGAAAGAAGAATTCCAGGTAATTTCAGTTCTTTAAGAAAAAATAAGATATACTGAGTGGGTTGGGTAATTTGTGTCGACTTGAAAATGGTAAATTTTTTGTTGGGCCAGCAGAGTGGTTATACAACATACCCTTGCTTCATTTGTTTCTGCGATAGTCGAGCTAGACCTAGTCATTGGACTCAAACAAATTGGCCTGCCAGAAATCTTGTTCTTGGCGAAAAAAATGTCATAAACCAGCCTTTAGTTCCACGAGAAAAAATCATTATTCCACCTTTGCACATAAAACTAAGGCTCATGACACAATTTGTCAAAGCTCCTGACAAAAATTGTCAATGCTTCAAGTTCCTTTCTCAAAAATTTCCGGGATTGAGTACGGAGAGGTTGAAGGCTGTAATTGATGATGAATTGATGAGCCCCAGATACGTCAACTGATAAAAAGTTCTAAGGTTTTTGAAGCTACTATGACTGAAATAGAAAAACTTGCGTGGAAATTTTTTGTCGTTGTTATACAAAACTTTCTTGGTAACTTTAAAGCAGAAAACTATAAGCAGTTAGTCGAAGAAATGCTCCTGAACTTCAAAAATTTATGATGTAATATGAGTTTGAAGGTGCACTACCTATGTAGTCACATTGATCATTTTGAACATAATTTAGGAGATATTAGTGAACGCTTTCACCAGGATATAAAAACAATGGAACACAGGTACCACGGCAGATGGGATACTTACATATATGATGGCTGATTATTGCTGGGGAATTGTGCGTGATTGTCCAGGACGAGCTCATTCAAGAAAATCACTTGAAAAAAATTTTCTGGATGTATAATTTCCAAATAAATTCAAAATGTTTTTTTAAATTTGTTTTTTTCTTCTTTCTTATGAACAAGAGCTGATATGGAAAATGTGACTTGTTTTCTCGTATCAACTCACAAAATGAGTGTAGGCAAGTGTGATGACAGCCAATCGTAAAAATTTTAAAATTATCGAAATTTTAAATAAACTTTATTGAGTAAATTGTAGAAAAAAAGTGATATGTGTTTTGTATTAACTCCTCATTAGTGTCATTTTTTCTCTAGTTCACAAAATTTGTTCGAAATTGAATAACGATATGAAAATTGTATAATGAAATGACAAAATGGTTCCCCAATAATGATGAGATGAGGCAGCGCAATCGCTGTGTCATAGACTTATAGTTCTTATAGAACTATAAATCACTAGCTAAATTTTTTCTTTGCATACTCCTTGAGCAGTATAATTAAAAGAGCGAGAGGATGAAAAAAAAGCTTTAGAAATGTTGGAACAGCTTTAGCTTATTCCTTAATGCCTACTCAGTCTAAAGAATTGCACTTTAAAATGAGTGATTTCTATGTTGATTTTGTACATGCATAGTATATATTAAACATGGAGTTGATTAAAGGGTTATCTAAAACATATTGAAGTGCTTCAAAGTACTTTCGGGATTTTACTACTTTATTAAATAATTAAATTGAATATATGTCTTCAGAGCAGGAGGATCTGTAGTATTCGAACGAGTTAAGTATATCTATACAGTCTATACAGGTTTTTCTTGAATCTTTCTTTCTTGAATGAAATCAGAATTACAAACACTTGATTGAATCAATTAAGTTAGGATATGTAAATTGGCCGATCCTAGTTAAAGGAGTAATGAAGAATCCCACTTGGACCGATTAATGCGAGTCCTTTGTGATACCATCTACTTCTAATTTTGTATCAACGGTACCCTCTCAAATCGACAACGCGCCTTGAACCTGTCACAAATTTTTTGCGACTGCTAATATTAATTTTGGCCAATTCGTCTGGTTCGAGATGTGTCAACCTTAGTCTAACTACAACTGGATAGTGGAAAAAGTTTCTAGATGTTTCCACCTCGCATTTCTCCATACTTTGACAGTTCGACTTCGGAATTTTTAGCCTCACCGCATGAATATCCATAGGACATTGTCTAGTTAGAATTTCCACAATTGAGGTGAGATGAGCACTGTTAAAACAACTGTTAACAGTTCAATGTCCTTTGTATTCTAGCCAGGGTCACATTTGGGACCGCTCAAGTTATAGTTGCTAATCAGCGCATGTTAAGCTCGCTCGAGGTCCAAAACAATAGATCGCTAGAAGTCGCAGAAGCACCTATTCGTTTTCAGCCTCATGGGATTTGAGTAAAGGTGTTCTCTTGAGGGTTCATGAGCTTTGCAGTTAAGTCATATCATTCATTTTCGCAAATCCTTCAAATATATTTTTCAAAAACTAGATTTGGCGAGTTGATCATATAATTAACAAGAAAAAACGTTAACTTCGGCTGCACTGAAGCTATTAACCCTTTATAACTAGAAAAGTTTCCACGCAACAATTTGATTTTGATTGGTAAGTTTGTATGGCATCATAGCTGTATGCCCATCTAAAATTTTGTACCTAGATTGTACACTTACATGGACAATGGGCGGTGCTCATGAACATGTGTTGTGCACTAAGATCCACTACAACCAAGGCACTTAGCGTCATCTTGAACATAGTACCGGTAGACATCGTCGGAAGGTGTATGGCTGCGAAAGTTGCTATCAGATTCAGAGAAAATACACACTTTCGCTTTACATACTTTAACTTCATACCAGATCACTTGGATCATAGAATTGTCAAGCCTAACTCTGGCGGCTCCTTCTCTGCCAAAATATAAACGAGGGAAGAAACGGAGAGTGGCAGTGAGCTTCTTTACGGATGGTTCAAAACATGGGGGGGAAGGTTAGTGAAGAGATTTACTGTCAGAAACTCTTTATCAACTCAAGCTTCAGACTTCCTGACTATTGCAGTATCTTTCAAGCCAAGGTTGCAGCAGATCTACTGCTCCGGAGTGCAGCCTCCTTCAGAGAAGTGACTATTCACTCAGATAGCAGAGCGGCGATACTAGCCTTGAACTCATTAACAGTGCGTTCAGGATTAGTTGAGGAGTGCCAAACCTCGTAATCAATTGCATCAAGTGTCTTTGTGATAAGCCTCGTATGGGCGCAGGGCCATAGCGGAATCGCAGGAAATTGCAAAGCTCATGAGCTAGCAGGGAAAGGTATCCTAGAACCTCTATCGGTAGAATGGGAGCAGGTGGGTGCTCCTGTGTTCTCTTGTGTTCTACTTTTAGAAATTTGGGCTTAGCCGAAGCCTAGACAGCTCTTGGCCACCATCGGTACAAGCGTTGCCGCAAAAGGCTTTGACTCAGCTCGTCACGCTGATCATTTATATATTTATTATAAGGTCTCCAATGTTTGCTTCTGGGTGTTGCAACCTTCATGACAAATTTAATATACCTTGTGCAGGGCATAACCGATATCGGGTTCAGAGCATATCTATACACATATATTCCGCTCAAACTTGTCACTAACTTACTTGCAGCATCAATTTTACAATTTCAGTCATCAGCGCGCTTTATTGTTATTCGTTAACAATATGCATGCACACTTACGAACTATGTGGCATGAATTATGAAACCGTTAAGAATTATACAAAGACTTAAAAATAGTCAACATCTATGGCTATGTGACCAGTGCGAGCGGATATTTATTTATGATTTTATAAAAATAACTTTAGCATATTGATTTTCATTTCATAGTTGAGTGAATGAATGCCACTTGATTGGGTGTGTGTGTGTGAGCGCAACGCTCGTGTAAATGAGTGAGTTAATGATGCGTTGAAGGGCAAATGAAAATATGCGCATGTATAAGTGTGTGTGTGTCACACTTGTTCACGCACACACGCGCAGATACATAGATCAGACAAAAGCATATCAAAGTTGCGCCACTGCCGTCTGCTCGTGACGCGCTCGTCAAAGATATCGTTAATAAACTGAATTCACAGTAAAAGTACATATTAATAATAAAGAAGGAATCCAAGCATATTAATTATATATTTTAAACAATAAAATCGCTTGAGTAACATTAATTAAATAACTGTTGTTTGTATTTCTTTTGAACGCATTATTATACCTGTTGCAAGTGGCATGAGCACAATGCTGGCATCATTAGCTGGAACTGGCCAAAGTCCTTTGTGTACAATTATTTTTCGCACCCTTCCTGTGTCCGCATTAACTGTGAGTGCTTGAGTGATTTATTGTCACGTATAATTATATGCACATCTGTGCGCAGAGTATGAATTGAAACACTTTGAAATTTTAATGTGATAATAAAATGAATTTTCATTTACTACTTATTTAAGTGAGTTTGCAGAATGCGCATTGTTTGTTGTGTTTTTACTTTTGTTTGTGATTGACGCTTAATTAAGCAATTGACTCGCTTGCAACTAACTGTGATAAGCATATAGCCAATAATGGCAGTTTTAATTGATTTTGTGGAATTATTAGCTGAAAAAGGAATTGTTGTGACTTTGAAAAGGAGAAAGAAGAAGAAGTTAAGGCATAAGAGATATTTGGTAAATATGGTTTTTAGGCTTCAGTTTAGCAAGATTTACTCTTTTTTGGTAAAAGCGTCAATTTTATTTCTTTTCTATTCTAAATTTGTTTGGGTTGATACCAGGAGAGCCCACATTTGAGCAAAAATTAACGATTTCATTTTCCCTATCGCTATTTCAATAATAAGTTCTAGTAAAAAGAAATCTAACGTTTTTCCAAAAAATGGCTTTAGTAATCAGTATCTCGCATTGTGTAAGTGCGATCGGTGTAATGTGGCGTTAGAGAGATAGGCTAGGTTAGGTTAAGCTGGTAGGCCAATAAGCCACCCATAGACCCGTAACTAGGCCCATGAGGAGTTGTCATGCTTTAGAATGATTTTGCGGTCTCATTATAGATACCTCCTCCGGTGTATCATACCGTAGGGACCCAAAATGCTTACAGTCAATGCGAACAAGTGCGCAAGAGTTGCTCCATTGTTTCCCTGGTGCGTGCTCTAGACATTTCCTGCAGTCTTCTCGATCATATTCCTAAGTCTCTTCTATCGAGTGCCAAAAGGAATTTTGCGTACTTCCGATCAACCATTTTGATATGACTTTTGCATTTTTGCACTCAGGTAGCTCGTTCTATGGGTTTTAATTTTCTTTACCATGCTTCTATCGAGTTCGTCGTATAGACAATGCATGGGTTTGCCAGTATTGATCACGTTTTCGGGTGTTAGCCGTACACCATTCTTGGCAATATTGGCCTTTACTTCATTGCCCTCGAAGCCGTTGTGGTCTGGCACGCAGTAGGACTTCTGTGCGATATGCGACACGAGTTTACTGCCTTGATTGCTGCTGACTTTCTACGTAGCTGTTAACTCTGGAACTGCCTGCAGGTGCATTAGAGGCCAGCTCCACGGCTTTCGCAATTCCAAAGACCTCAGATTGACAGTATATTTTCATTGCATGTAGCTAATATTTCGTAGATATTTCTCTGACAGTTTTGTCAGCGCTTAATTCAGTATTGTTTGAGCACTCCTCAAAAGCGAACACTAGTAAAGAGAAATACCACATATTTTACAAATTTTTTTCGATAAGGGCAAAACTCAAAACAAGTCAGACTGAAAAAGGGCAATAGTATTTTTGGTTCTGATACTATAATAGCCAAACACGCGCAATTTTAATTTTGTCGACTCTTCTTCTTCTTAATTGGCGTAGACACCGCCTACGCGATTATAGCCGAGTTAACAACAGCGCGACAGTCGTTTCTTCTTTTCGCTACGTGGCGCCAATTGGATATTCCAAGCGAAGCCAGGTCCTTCTCCACTTGGTTCTTCCAACTGAGTGGAGGTCTTCCTCTTCCTCTGCTTCCCCCGGCAGGTACTGCGTCGAATACTTTCAGAGCTGGAGTGTTTTCATCCATCGGGACAACATGACCTAGCAAGCGTAGCCGCTGTCTTTTAACTCGCTGAACTATGTCAATGTCGTCGTATATCTCGTGCAGCTCATCGTTCCATCGAATGCGATATTCGCCGTGGCCAATGCGCAAAGGACCATAAATCTTTCGCAGAATTTTTCTCTCGAAAGCTCGTAACGTCGACTCATCGGTTGTTGTCATCGTCCAAGCCTCTGCACTATACAGCAGGACGGGAATTATGAGCGACTTATAGAGTTTAGCTTTTGTTCGTCGAGAGAGGACTTTACTTTTCAATTGCCTACTCAGTCCGAAGTAGCACCTGTTGTCAAGAGCTATCCTGCGTTGGATATCCAGGCTGACATTGATGGTGGTGTTAATTCTGGTTCCTAAATAGTCGACTCTGTTCCGGTATTTTCGATGTCAAAGATAAATCACACTGTGGAGGGTCAATTGTCCAAAATATCAATAAAACAATGGAAATCGTCGAAACGTCCTTCCAGTGCTAAGAAGCAAAACATCGAACAAAAGAAAAAAAAAACAGTTTGGATTCACTTAAATAAGGCTAGACAAAAATGATGACTCCATGTATGAATACCGCAGATCTAAGATCTGACGTTCAAGAAGTTTTGCTATGTGTTTTTATAGAAATGATAGAGAATATTATACTATGAGGTATCCTGCTTCTGCCAAGCACTTAATTCGGGCCTATATATATTGGGAACAACGGCTAACTTTGGTCAACGCCAGGCTATAAACACCGATAGTGGCTCGCCAGAAACTCCCGAAAGTCTGGTCGGGATGTTCTCAAACATCCACCTTTTAGTCTGAATGTGGCGTCAAGTAATTACTACCCGTAGTTTTGATGGTGAAAAATACTCCTCAAGAGAAGCTTTTGAAAAACGACTGTTAAAGTTTTTTGCCTGGCTTACCAAGATTTATATTTTAAACTTCAGTTTACAGCGATATTTGGTTATAATAAATATTTGAATACAGAAATATAGCAGTTGGCTTAAAATTGACAGTTGTCTGATGGGTTTTACTTTCGAATGGAATTTTACACACAAATTGAAACTGTTGAACTTGTCACCAGATTACATTTTCTTATTACCGTTATGATAGCTTAATTTTATAAATCTATCACAAAGTCAACAGAAGAATAGAACAGTTAGTAAGAGCTTTGTATATATTTAGAAGAATATATAAATATCAAGGGATATTAGGAAGGAAGCTGAAGCATCATAAAGAATACGAACGAAATAGCTTTGAATGGAGATAAGATAAGATTTCGAAGTTTTTCTGACAATTTCAATATTTTTTTCAAACCAATTTTATATATATTTTTAAGCTTTTAGGTATCAAAAATCCAAAAACACCTTGCAGTCACTAAAGTTGCAGTGTTTGTAGATTTATATCTTAGGCAAACTCTCCAGAACTCGTTCAACTTTTCATTTACTTAAATATGTCTTTCAAGATCTCGAGAAATTATAGCGCTCCGTTGACATTTTTTTTTTAAAGTGATGAAATCTGAGGGACTTACTGTTTTCTCGATAGCACGTTCGATATTGAAAGTGTATTTAACTTCTTGTCTGATGAAGTTTAGACTGAGTGTAGATTTCGGTTGTTAAAAATATTCCTTTAAAAGTTATTACTGAGCATTCATACAAGAGAGTTTTAAAGACATTTTGTGTTACTCATACGTCCTGGTGTACTATATGAATACAGAATAACTTTTAAAGGAATGCTTTAACAAAAAATCATCAGGACTTTTCTTGTATTTTAGTAGAATATAAACAGCAAAAATAACCTTCCGAGGTTTTTTGGCTGTAATTTTTTTAAAAAATGAAAAACTTTGATTCTGTTTGTCGATTATTTTTATTTGGTCTTTTAAATTTTTTTACATCAAGCCGAGAATATGATATCATGTAAATGGCCGCCGCCACAGTTGATTGTCATTTAAGCCTTTTTTACGGCATTTTCCATCACTTTGGCCAGAACTTCTGGCGATAGGTTCTCACATTCTTGACGGATATTGTCTTTAAGAGCTGCATGAGTCTAAGGCTTGTTGACATAATCCCGCGACTTCAAAAAGCTCCACAAGAAGAAGTCTGGAGCGGTCAAATCAGGCGATCTTGCTGGCCAGTGCAAATCGCCAAAACGGTAGATTAGGCGCCCGGGAAATGCATCCTTCAGCATATCGGTTGTGGCACGTGCAGTGTGTGCCGTTGCACCGTCCTGTTGGAACCACATGTTTTCCAATGCCAATTCATCAAGTTGCGGCAAAAAGAATTCGTTGATCATTGCTCTGTAGTGTTCACCACTCACAGTAACCGTTTGGCACGCGACGTCTTCGAAGAAAAAAGATCCGATGACTCCTCCAGCGAAAACAGCACACCATACAGTGACTTTGAGCGGGTGTACTGGCTCTTCGTGGGTTACGCGCGGATTTTCAATGCCCCAGAAGCGTAAATTTTGCTTATTTACGTACCCGCTAAGATAGAAATGGGCCTCATCACTCATGATTATTTTTGTTGAAAAATCATTTTCCTCTTGGTGATGAGTAAAGATGGCTTGAGCGTATTTTAAACGCGATTGGCGGTCAGCAGCTAACAGCTGAAGCACCGTCCGGACTTTGTACGAAAACATCTACAAATCTTGTACCAAAATTCGCTGTAAACACCGTCGACTGATACCCATTTGCGTGGCACGTCGTCTGGTCGATGGCGACGGCGCTTTCATGACATCCTCGGCAACAGCAGCAATATTCTCTGCAGAACGGCTACTCCGGGGTCTGCTACGCCTGGTAGCATCTCGTATTGTGCCAGTCTCTTCGAGGCGACCGGTTAAACTTCGCATTGTTTCACCAGTAGGCGTCGCACGGCCAGGAAATCTGCGACGAAGAGAAAATTTAAATGATTTAGTCACCGCTAGAAATGTAAATTGAAATTGCTTGTTTACATAGGATCCCTTTTTTTAGAGGAAAAACTCAAATTTCAGGGGAATAACGTAGACCCTAAAGTACATGGACCATAAAAAGGTTTAATGACTTAAGAATGGTTAAGCATTTCTGCGCCTTCCTTTTCAACCAACCATATGTATTGGCGATCTGGCAACATCTGCTATTTGCGGCCTTTACTTTAGATATATGGTTGAAAATTGAGATCGAACTAAAGCCTTGTGCTTAGCGGCAAAAAAAAATCTATTAAAACCAAATGCTTCTGCACCCTACTGCACTTTTAGAGCTGAAAAGATATTAAATATTCGAAGGGGCCAACGTAGGAAACGAAGTCTCCAACTCTTCACGGAAATTTGTTACAATATTTAAAATCTTTTGTTTATCCAGTGTCAACTTTACTTTTTAATAACTTACTGTATCTTAAGTAATTTTAAGATCTCTGGTTGTAAGGGGGTAACAATTTCCTACAACTTCGAAGTTTTTTAAGGTCAGTCAAGCCATGGTTAGAGGTGTAAGAATTTAAGTATTTTTCTTATGCACTATCATCTCCATTCGCTTATGATTTCAAATCTAATGATTTAAGATTTTATCATTTATCACTATAAATAGGTATTTATTAGTCAAAAATTATATATATCACATGCAATTAAGGAGTCTACCTATAAGCATCATACCTGTATTCTTACATTAATTAATTGCCATCAGCGTAATATCAAACAAATTCTTAACGCCAAACATTTTTAATTGTGTCGGCTCAAGCAAGTAATTTTAATTAATTTGCCATTACAATGATATCATGAGCAAAAGTTAAAGAGTATGATGAAATAGTTGCTAATGGTCCGGCGAGCGAATAGTAAGAAGAAAATTGAAAAAAGGGGAAGGGAGTAAGATAACTTGAGCGATTCTTCGTATGCAAAGATATGGCATTAAAACTGTAAAGGTGAGTAGGGGAGATAGTGAGTGGAGGAAGAGTAGAGTTAAGATTTCAGTGAATTTTATTGTGAATAAATGCGAAATTGCTGACGCAAATTAAACGCAGCCAACAAAATATTTTAAAAGTGATAAGTTCAAAACTATCGTAAAGCATAAAGTAAAAGCTATACTGAACGTGGGCATAAGAGCACATTAAACATAAATTGCTTTAAAAATTCTGAAATGATGTGATGGTTTCATTGAAATAAGCGAAAATAATTGAATGAATTTACTAGGTATAATTTTTCTATAAAATTATTCCAAAAAAAATTCAAAAGGTACTATTGCTCGAGAGTGTCGAGATTGCATGTCTATCCTATAAAACAATTTTGAGGAAACTCACAAGGTCCAAATAGAAAGTAATTATTTTTAAAATTTTTGTTTGGTATGTGTTGTGTCAAGTTCTTTAATTGTATTTTGTTTGAATCTTCAATTTGCCAGATATTGTAAGGCTTTATAAACATTTTCCAAAAAGAATTCATGTTATCAGGCTTCATAAGGCTACCATAAGTCTTGCAGACGTCCACCAATATGGATGGAAACATTAAAAAAAATCGTTAACATTATTTTGAATCATCTTTAGGGAAATTGATAGAGTTATAATATTTGGAAGCCGAATTCCAATTTCCAATCAAAATGTAAAATAATAATTGTATTACTATTTTACATCTAATAATAAATAAATAAATAAATAATATTTGGGTATGCGAAGTCTCAGTGCTATAAGATCATCCTCGTGAAGTATTTGAAAGCCGTGTAACAGCGATATATCCAAATTTTTGTGTCAATATGTGACAGTGGACTGAATCTAAACCATCGTTATACTTCGACGCATGGACTGGATGCGTTGAACCAAATCCAAAGGATCTGTAGGAAGATCTTGTATAGGGGAATAAGAATAACAGCGATCATTATATAAAGTTATTGGACCGTTTGCGAAAGAAATGGTTCAAACTGAAGCGGAGGAAAATAATGTTTATCAAGACACTGCAGCATAAAAACGAAGAACGGTGGCACAATTCCTTGAAAAAGGTTACGAATTGCGTAGGCACCCATCGCATTCACAGCGTATTTTTACTTTTTTCTCTGGAAAAAAATTTAACGTCCATTGAAAGCTCTCTATAATGGCAATCGCAGTCTCGATGAAAGTTTGGTCCAATGGAGTTTGGCCAAAAATATATTTTCTTTACAATGCGATGTTATAGCCCAAAGTACGAAGTCCAATCGACAGTCATCTGAGTGGAACTCACACGATAAATTCGCTTTAAAGCATGGAAGAACGCAGCAGTCAGTTGGTGTTTTACTACGGTAGGTTGGTACTTTTCAATTGATCTGTTTATATATTAGTGTAACCAATTAAAAAAGCCATAAATTCGGTTTGGAAAATTACTTTTATTTATTTTAAAGTACAAAATGTGTGAAAATGATCACAAATTCAGGACCAATTCACTTTTGCTCGATATGACCACCTTTTGCCTTAACTATGGCCTTGAGACGGTCCTAAAACGAATCGTGACTTGCCGGTATTTTGGCCCACTCACGGACAATGGCTTTCTTTAACATCTCGAGACTGGTGAATTTTTTTACTTCGGACCTTGCTCTCCAAAATGGCCTTGAAAGAATAATCCATTGGATTTGCATCTGGTGAATTCGAGAGGAATTGTGTGGTCGTAATGAAGTTCGGAACGTTGTTTTTCAGCCATTCTTGGTTCACTCGCGCTTTGTGAGACGGTGCTGAGTCTTGTTGAAACGTTCATGGTTTGCGACCGAAATGTTTGTTTGCCCACGGCTTCAAAGCAGCCTCCAGAACACTTTTCCGATAATATGTCGCATTTACTTTGACGCCAGGCTCGATGAAAACAATTGAAAAGCGCCCATCTGCGGTGACAGTGGCCCAAGCCATAATTTGTGGCGGGTGCTGCCTCCTGGTGGCCAACCGATGACTTAGATTCTCGTATGAACGGTCGGTCAAGTAAACCCTATCGTTTTGAGAGTTTACGAATTGCGCAATTGGAAAAATTTTTTCGTCAGAAAACACAATGTTCGGAATTTGACCGCTTTCGGCCAAGCGAAGCAACTGCTTCGCTCTCTCAAGTCTTACTTGTTGCTGCTTCGGTGTGAGATCATGTGCCTTTTGGAACTTGTAAGGCTTGACCTTGAGCTCATTTTTCAATATGCGTCAGATGCTGCGGTCGGATACTTTCAGTTCTTTAGCCATTTGATTGGCACTTCTTAACTTTCCGAACCATCTCACGTGACGTTGCAGTCTTTTGATGACCACCTCCATGGCGCTGTGCGATGCTACCAGTATCATTGTAACGAGTGATGGTGCGATAAAAGAAAAACTTCATTCACATTAAGGTGTTTGAGCTCACGAACAATTGCTGGCTGTGATTTTCCAGCTAAATATAAAGCAATCACACTATTCCGTTTGAATTCCATCGCTGATCACTTTTTTGCGTTCACTTTTGGCAAAACGCTTTTGTACACTTGTGAACAATACTCCGAACTGTCATTCAGCAAATTTATAAACAGCTGATTCCAGTGCAACAGCTGCGCGAACGGTCTGAACTTCGAGTGCCGGACCCTTTAATAAGCAGATTTATTTAAAAATTAATTTTCTGCGCTCGACTCGACTTTCTGCATCCTTCTGTTTGCTGATCTCACGAGTCATTGTCTTGATCCTTGAGCACTAAAATCTAGCGTTGTGCTGTATCGGGAGTCCCACCAAATTAGCAGCTTCTTGAAAGGAAAAAAACGTGTAAAAATAACAGATAAAGCTGTCGAAAAAAATGTTTCGGTATACGTGAGAACAACTCAGATGGTAACCTAAAAGGAGACAACAAATCGGGAATGGTTTCAAAAATTTCTCACAAACTTAGAGACTAGTTCGGTTATATACAGACGGACAGGCTGACGGGCAAGGACAGACCGCGGCGATAGCACACACACCTGCCTGACACTAGCCTTACAATTTTTACGTCCTTACAAGACTGCTATCCTAAGTACAGCTGCTGTATGTGGTTGGTTGATATATTATGTCCGTAAATAGTAGCAAGATATCTTTCAGAGCTGCTCCTTCCATTTGTGTAGTGATAAAAAACCATAACGAAAAAACGATTTTTAACATTTATTCATAATTTTTCCTTCGGGCATTGATTATACATATGTACATAAATAGATATTATGTCATGATATGTCACGTGTGTACACTTACAATATAAATGACAATAATATATCGTGGTGTACTTGGCAGTTAAAACAGTTAATATGTGTGTGAAAGAAACATGTGGTTTGCCACAATTATGTTGTTTATAAAAGCAATTGATTATATACATGTACATATGCACGTACATATGCACATATGTATGTAAGTATAAGTAAATGCATTTTTCAATGCATACTTAAAATTGCATTCATTGTTGTTAGTGTTGCTACTGTGGCGCCATTACAGTTCAACGATTCGTATAAATGATTTACATTTAAATAACACTCATTAATAATATTGTTTGGCTTAATGTCGGTTTTTACAATATTTCTGCTTTTCTACGTGCCGGAAAGCGAATTTTTAAAGCGTTGACGATTCATTAATATTTTAATAATTAAGCTGTCATACCTGTTTGTGGAGTCGATGGATAGTATTTATCTTTATTTCCATATATGTATGTGTATATACGTAAGTGAAGATATGTTAAAAATGCTCACAATAAATCGGAACAGTAGATAAAGGCATACTCTTCATTACTTGGTATTTGAAATCGCGCCGAGGAAGTCTTGCCCTTGCATAAAAAATTTCAATGAGAGAGAATGAAGTAGATATCGCTTACATGGTTATAGCCGAGTTAACACCAGCCACTGTCGTTTCGTCTTTTCGCTATATGGCGCCAATTCGAGATACCAAGCGCAGCCAGGTTCTTTTCGATCTAATCTTTCCAACGGGGGGGAGGTCTTTCTCTTTCACTGCTTCCACCGATGGCTATTGAATCGAAAACCTTCAAAGATGGAGTGTTTTCTTCCACCCGTACAATATGACATAGCCAACGCAACCGCTGTCACTTAATTTGCTGAATTATATCAATATAGCTGTATATCTCGTACAGCTCATCGTTCCATCGACGGAACATCAAACATCGACGGTACATGCCGTTGCCAATGCGCAAAATACTATAAATCTTCCGCAAAGCCTTTCTCTCGAATAAGGCCGACACATCAGATGATGTCATTATCCATGCCTTTGCACCATATAGCCGGACGGGAATGATGCGGGACTTGTAGAGTTCGGTATTTGTTCATCAAGAGAGGACTTTATTTTACAATTGCTTACTCAGTACTAAATAGCACCTGTTGCCTAGAGTGGTTCTGCGTTGGATTTCAAGGCTGATATTGTTATTGATGTTGATGCTGGTTTTGGATAGACGAAATTATCTACGACTTTAAATTTATGACTATCAGCAGCGTTGTATGAGCCAAGTCGCTAATGCGATGAACGTTTGTTTGATGACCGGAGATATTTCGTCTTATTCTCGTTCACGACCCATATGCTTCGCTCTCTATCCAGTTTCGAGAAAGCAGAACTAATGGCGCGGTTATTGAGGCCGATGATATCAATAGCTCTGCAGCTCGAATTATTTTCTTCAGCGGTAGATTGAAGAAGTCGCATGACAGGGAGTCTTTTTGTCTGAAACCTGGTTTGGTATCGAAGCGCTCCCGATACTGATGGAGTCTTTGGTGTTGCTCAATGTCAGCTGACACATCCGTATTAGCTTTGCGGCGACCACAGAACCTCATTCAAATTTGGTATATTTTTTTCTTTTTGATATCTATAACTTTCAGTTACTTATGCAGTAATTATTAAGAGTAAAGAGAATTTATAGAGCTTACCAAATGTTTCCACGTCTTCAACAGTAGATAAGGTTGCTTTCCTTATTGATGGTAAACCGGATTTTATGCTATTTGAGAGCAAATTTTTACCAAACATTTCTTAAAAAGTTAACACTCGTAAAAAGAACAGTTCGAATTTTCGAATGTATGGATTATGGAGGTATTTCTTAGTTTTTTGACGAGGTTGATAATGGCATGTGTCGAGCTAGCCATGTCAAATCTAATATTGGCTTTGGTAACCGGTTCATAAGTACCCATACCCATTCTCTTCCTCATGCTAAATTGGACCATAGCGCGAATACAGCGAGTTTCTTAAATTTGTATACATTTTGCTTGAGCTTCTACTCGTACGATTATGCTGAATAATGATGATTTAGAGATGCCTCGCGTATGGAAAGCGGTTTGTCTAGAAAAAGTTTGCAGGATTCTGTTCTCTTCAAGTTAAAATGGGGATCTCTTGAAAAAATTTTAGAGAAATTATGTATCTTCTTTGCCAAAAGGTGTTCCAACAGTACAATTCAACACAAGCGCGCGACTCCTGTCGGTTGAAATTTCAGTCGATATTTTTTTTATGCGCGTCTTGGCTTTCACGTTACTGCTGACAGTCATAACTTCGAAGCCGTAGATAACAACAATGTCAGCCTCGAAATCCAACACAGAATAACTCTTGCCAACAGGTGCTACTTCGGACTGAGTAAGCAATTACGAAGTAAAGACCTCACTCGACGAACAAAGATAAAATTCTACAAGTCACTCATCATCCCCGTCCTGCTATATGGTGCGGAGGCAAGGACGATGAGACGATGATTGCTGTTGTAATTGATGACAACATTTGATGAGTCGACGTTACAACTTTTTGAGAGAATGCCGTTCGATTGGATGAAAACACTCCAGCTCTGATAGTATTCGATTCGGTACCCACCGGTGGAAGCAGAGAATGAGGAAAACCTCCACTCCGTTGGAAAGACCAGGTATGGAAAGACCTGGTTACACTTGGAATTACCAAAGGTGCCAAACAACGAAAACTAAGAACGACTGGCGCCTTGTTGTAAACTCGACTATAACAGCAAAAGCGGTATCTACGCCAATAAAGAAGAATATATACAATTCTGTAGTCTTAGCCAAGTTACTTCGCTGTGCTTGAACATACTCGATAACCTGCCGAAGCACAATCTCTGTCATCTATCAAATTTCTGCTGACTGCGAAACAGAGTGGCTGAAATCATAGTAAACCGCATAAGACAAAGTTAATTATTTGAAATCAGACGGTAGCTCGTATTAACGATAGATTATGAAGTGATAGACACGAGCTGCTCCAACGGCGACAATGACCTGTTGATATCTATTTATAGTCACTCCAAAAAACCCACTACTGTCTTTTACTCCTACTTCTCAATTGCAGGAGAATGAAAAATATTTTCGAGTACAGTTAATGAGCGCAAGCACGCAACGCTATCCGGCCTTTGAAGTGGTTCTTTGTATGTAACAAATACACTTACATATTCACTGACTTTCCTGCATTCCAGCTCACACCCTCGGGCTGTCGGCCTACTTTAACCAAAAGCAGCGTAAATTTTAATTGTTCTACCTTGAATGTCGAGCTGCCCGGAAAGCTGGATGAGCGGCATAAAGCGTAAGATTAAATTAAATTGCAAGGAATTAATTTAAACTTATGCTCATTAAAATTACGACGCTTGTACAATGTGCGCGCATGACAGCAAACCCTTTTGCACACACACACACTTACAAATTCACTCGCATTATTTAATTTTCGTTATTTTATTCGCCATTCGCATTTTATTACATTTAACTGGCGTTGTAAATCATTTATTTTAACTGTATATGCAATGCGACAGTTTGCGGCAACTTCTTGCAGTATTGATGTTGTAATTTATCAGTTGTATAAATGCTCCAATCGGATTTCGATGGAATCCATTTATAATATTATATTACGATTGAATATTCGATGCGTGAAATGCATGTAATTGCAACAATTCATAAGTAATTACATATTTGCATTTATATAAGCATTTCTACATAATATACTATATATTCTATTAAATCACTGCACTTGTTGATGATCGAAAGTGCATTTGCATGTTGCATGCCACATGTGGCGGCAAATAATGGCATACACTTAGGGGCAACACTTTCAAGGCCACAAAGTTGTCAGCTTGTAAAAACGGAACCGTTCAGTTAAAAAATGTTTTGTTGAACTTTTAGCAACATTATTTTACGTGATTTTAATTAATGCTCGTTTATTTAACAGTCAGTGCGATAAATATCACTTAAATATAGCGATGTTTATACATTGATGTTTCAGCTTAAAAGTAGACTACACGAAATGCACATTTTTTAACATCTCATTTAAGGAAAATGACGAAACATTGTAAGCTGACTTAAAATAAAATTTTAGTAGATTGTTTACAATTATTTATTATCAATAGAGATTTTATTGATATAAATTTTGGGTAGTCGAAAAAGTCTTTTCGTATTTTGTCAATAGTTATCGTTGCAGTCGTATACCTGCTACCAGTCACATTGTGTCATACCATATAGTCTCGAAAAGGTGGGATTTGAAGCTTCATTTAACTGAAAAATAAATTCGGGGCAATTGGAAAAATGTTACAGCTGTTCAAAAATGTGTGAAAATAATGAAGAAATTCGATATATGTGACCTGGTCTACGGAAAGGGGGCTTAGGTGTCAAAAAATCAATTTTCACTTTTTAGTTGATGCGGATGGAAGATGAGATGCTTTTTCACGTGATAGAATCCAAAAAGTCATAACTTGTTTGAAAGTTCCCTAAAAATGTAGAGAAAGAAGAGTAAAAATACGAAATAATAATAAAGTAATGAACAAAATACATTGAATTATAAGCTATAAAGACATGATTATACACTAGAAAAACGTATAATAATAATAATAATAATATTCCGACCAAAAACAACACTTACTGGACGTCCTTGAAGCCTCTGGAAAGGAGAACAGTAAATGAGATAACGAGAAACTGACGAAACGAGTTGTTTATTTTTAACAGCTGTTTCCCAGAAAACTAGTTTTCGCACGTTAGCTCCCTTCTTCGTAGACCAGGTCACATATTTTGAAATTTTTGTATAAAAAAATAAGAATGCCACGCAAGCCACCAATGAAATTTGCGAAGTTTACGGTTGCTGTATCAGTTTGTGTAGCACAACAATGGTTCGCTCGCTTCCGTTCTGGAAATTTCGAAATTTCGATTTACACTGATGGAATCATGTCGCTAGCGGAAAAATGGCAAAAATGGTCGACCGAAATGGTACATGTTTGTTTATTTATTTATTAGTATAAATATAAAAAAAATAGTTGAAGTTTCATTAGAAATACGAAAAGACTTTTTCGACTACCAATAAATACTGCTCCGAGTAATTCCAAAATATTTTATAGCTTCTTCATCAATATTTCTCGTCGTCTATAATATTTTTTTGGTGCTTCGGAATTCTGCGCTCAGCTAAGATCTCGTAAAGAAATGGACATAAAAAAAGAAGCTGAAGGGCATTCCTAAGAATGATTACAAATCAGCCTTAAGTTTTGTTGCAAGTTCAGGCCGTTTTAAAAATGAAGCTATAATCCATTTTCTAATAAAGTAAATTTTATTTGTTAATGAGCGATGCAAACAATTTTATTCGAAAGGACCAACTTTTTCTTACACACAAGCTCTCAAACTATTCGGCCTTCCTATTGGTATTGAGACACTCCTTGAATCAACGATTTTTTGAGACGCTCAAATTTTTGTGAGGTATACGACAGGCCATGCTCTTCAACTCTGACTATAAACTGTAGTATATATGTAAGTAGTATATAACCAAGAAAACTGCTTTTCAGCCACTTCTTCGTGGCTTTTGCCTTGTGGGCTGAAATATAATCTTGCTAGTAGATCCAAATGCTCTTCTCTTAAGAGTGTATTGTTTTTCTGCGTGAGCCATTTTTATGTTATTTACATAGCTTCCGCTAACTTAAGGAAAAAAATATGATATTGTCAAGTAAGACAGAGAGAACATTAAAGATTTTTTCATAGTTTTTGGATTACACATATTGTACCGTCATTATTATTCCTCCTCGAGTCTGAGCCGAGCTGTTAAATTCAATCAAATTTTTTGTTACTTACAGCTGAACATTATAGAATATAAAAGTACACTCGTGGCCACGCAAACCTTACCACTATACTCTCTTAAAATTTTTTTTGTACTTTTTCGTTCGTTCGGGATTTTCTTCAATTTTGTTTTTTTATGTTTACTAAAATAAACTAAATTATATTATCTAATTATAATTATTGTTTTTAATTTATTTCGTTTAAAGAGTAAAGCACAAATTAGCTTTTCTGTGCTTATACAAAAGCGGCCGATTTTATTGTTTTTAAAGTGATACACAGACTAAACTTCGTATTTCAATTAAAAAAAATAAAATAAAATAAAATAATAATTGCAATTATAGTGTACATGAAATTAAATTAAAAAAAAAAAATATAATTTTTTCATGGCATGCCAGTCTCTTACATTTCGAGCTCATTTTGTAAAGTTCACTATCTTTCAATTGATTTATCTATAGCTGAATGTGTTTTGTTTTTAATTTTTAATATTTTTGATTAATAACATGTCATTAACTTATTTCTAAATAAAAAATTTCTATATCACAAAAAATACCGCTATAAAGTGTTGTCAATTATGCACAATATTTCAAAATTTTGAGTGGTAAGGTTTGCGTGGCCACGAGTGTAATTAATATAACGCTGTTTTAAACTAATTCCGAGTGTTAGTGACTGATTTGATTAATTTTTATAGCTCTTTAGATCCAGCTACGGTTATCATGATAGCCACAAAATATTTTTCCGAGTACTATTCTGGGTCTCTACAGTCATAGCAACAAATTATTAAACATAGTTTATTTAGGTTCTTTTAGCATACTTTACTGTCCCTCTAATATCGGTTAATACCCTAACCATAATATCGTTTAACATTCTGTTATTCACTAGAAATCATATTTAGATATTTATCAATTTACTACAACAAATCGGCCTCTTTTATCCAAGACTTGTTTATAGCACAATATCGGAAAAAGAAAGCATAATTTCTTTAAAATGTCTTTCCTTCCTGTTTATTTGTGAAGAATCTTAAGCAAAAATAAGTACGATTCAATGAGACTTAATATGTATAATTACACTTGCAACAAAGAGACCAGTGCTGATGTCTTTTAAAATGGTAAAAAGTAAACAAATAATGGCAGCACGAATCCAATTGGAAAATTTTTGCAATGAGTTTCATCGAGTTTCATCGTTCAAAAATTGTCGACCCTACTCCAACTACAGGGTCCAGCACTCTAGGTGTAACCAATTAAAAAAACCATAAATTCGGTTTGGAAAATATTTTTTTTTTTTGCTTTTGCACGATGTGACCACCTTTTGCCTTAACTATGGCCTTGAGACTGTCAAAAAACGAATCGCAAGCTGCCCGATTGTGACTTGCCGGTATTTTGGCCCACTCACGGACAATGGCTTTCTTCAGCATCTCGAGACTGGTGTATTTTTTACTTCCGACCTTGCTCTCCAAAATGGCCCAGAGAGAATAATCCATTGGATTCGCAACTGGTGAATTCGAGAGCCATTGTGTGGTCGTAATGAAGTTCGGAACGTTGTTTTTCAGTCATTCTTGATTCACTCGCGCTTTGTGAGACGGTGCTGAGTCTTGTTGAAACGTCCATGGTTTGCGACCGAAATGTTTGTTTGCCCACGGCTTCAAAGCAGCTTCCAGAACACTTTCCCGATAATATGTCGCATTTACTTTGACGCCAGGCGAGATGAAAATAATTGGAGACCGCCCATCTGCGGTGACAGCGGCCCAAACCATTATTTGTGGCGGGTGCTGCCTCCTAGTGGCCAACCGATGACTTAGATTCTCGTATGAGCGGTCGGTCAAGTAAACCCTATCGTTTGTGCGTAAGGCACATACCGGTTGAAACTTATTATAATAACTCTTATCTGGCTATAATATTAAAGAGGCTTAAAGGCTTTACATTAACTTCTAAGATATAGTTAGGATATTTCTTTCGATAGAGTGATGCATACAAGTATTCTAACGCACCAGTCGACATATAGATGGCGCCACGAGGGTGTGCTATATTCAAAAAGTCCTGTTTACTTTGGAAAGCACCTTGTTTGACGTGTGTGCTTATGATTTTTGTAACTTTTTTGTATTAAATATTGCCTTAGCATTATTTGTAGAGCGTTTTACAAAAATTCTTTAATTACAAAAGCAACCTTCATCATGCCATAATTGGGTCACCTAATTTACGCTTTTTTCTGACACGACTCCACAATTTTCTTACAAAATATAATCATATTGCACACGCAATAATTTCAAATGTGTGCACTGCGAGTCTGTGAAAAAAAGATAAATTATGTTTGTGTTGGCAAAAAAGTCTAACATATCATTTTCCTTTATCAACCCAGTTTCGCACATTCATCTTTTTAAGCGCCTAAACGAAATCTCACGCCTGAGAAGAGTAATTTGCAAGACAACAACCATTAATAGGCGCTTCAAAACAGACATTTAAATTATGAGTTTCATTACAGTTGAGCTAATTTCTGGTTGATGCTGTGCGCTTATGCGGTCTGTGGCATAATTTTCACGAAATTATATATATGATTCGGCAAGTAACTCTTATTATATAACAGAAACATATGTATGTATGGCGCCTAATAATTATGTGATGAAAAATTAGTAGTCTCGCTGAAATTCAATGTTAAAAATATGTATATGTATGTATATACTTGTAACATAGTTAGTGCGAAA
>NC_052500.1:61191172-61338309 GCF_016617805.1 Bactrocera tryoni | reverse complement strand
GTAGATTGTCAACTGATAAAAGCAACAGAAATTTAAGAATTTGTAATTTCGAGAAAAAATTTGTAATCCGCATATATTGTATACCCATGTTCTGAAAGCAAATTGAGACTAATCATGAACTACTTAAGTTTTTTGATATTTCTGAAAGATGGGTCAGATAATTTTTACAAAGGAAGATAGCCTAACCTCGTGTCTTAGTAAAATATATATTAAAAACGTTAAGTAACTTGTTTTTTCATTGAGTTTTGAGAGGAGAATCTGAATGAGTAGTGCGCAATCGTAGAATAGTTTAAGTTTCCCGGGATAAAGTCCAAGCTCCTTAATAAAACTTTTGTACTCAAGATCGCTCAGACTATATCCTTCGGATACTAATTTTCAAAATAACCTAAATGGTCTATACGAAAGCGATTTATTGAAGAACGTTTACTATACTTATGTATATGAGTATAACTGTATTTTCTTCACACGTGTACTTAAATGCAAAATAATTAGCAGAATAATGACCGTGTGAAGAGATAAATGCTGTGAAAGCAAGTTGAAAAAATGTGCTGCAGAAAGCAAAAGTTCTAATTAAGTTGAGACTGGCTGAAGGGGGTGTAGGCTCTGAGATGAAAAATGTTTGTGTCAGCCAATGTATATGTGAAAGGTGATAATATAAAGCAGCTGAACGCTAATAAAGCGTGTCTTTTAAAACTTTGCTGGTCTTAATAAATTTTTCGGGGTTTTTGAAGACAAGAAGCAATGTTTTTGAATTAAGAAAAATCATTTTTAAAAATAATTATTAATTCGTTAACTAGAAAATACAGTTTTTTACTTAGAATTGTTTAAAAAATTAGTAACAAATCAAAACCGAATTGTTTAGTTCATTTAGTAACAAAACGGTATAAAATAAAATAACAAAGTTATTGTAAGTGCAAGTCGTAGAAATGAAAATATCAGAACACTAAATTTTTTAATCATAAAAATTTCGATTTTTCTTTATAATTTTTGTATAAATTTAAATATTATATTAGAAAAAAATTTAAAATTTAAAAATTTTTGAACAAAATGATATAAAATGTTGTTTTACATGTTGTTTACATAAAGTAATATCCGCAGAAATGAAATCTGAAAATATTAAACAAATTTTTAAAGTTTACAAATATTTTTGATCATTATATAAAAATTACAAATTTTGAATTCCTTCATCTACGTCGAAAAATGAACAAATATATTTTAATATATGTGTTTTGTATCATAAAAACTCATTGACATGCATACACGAATAAAAACCGTAAATTTTCCTCCATCAACTCAACATAAATTTTTTTCATATTTAAAATTTTTTTGTCATATTTAAATGTTTTTTTCATACATAAAATTTTTTTTCACATGTTTCCATCCATAATTCCCGCTTAGCGTGTTCCATATTCATTTTAATGAAGTCATAATGAACTACTTCTCATTGCTTTGTTGCATCTCTGCTTTAATGTGCGCAAAGCTTTCCTTACCACACAACAACAGCTGACATGAGAATTCAATTAGCAACAACAAAAGTCGTGGGAATTTCACGTAAAAAATAAGCATTAAAGCAAATTAATGTAAAGGCTTAACACACCATTAAGGTATTTGTAAGAAGGTATAAGTTAAGCAGCTACATTGCGTATACGCAACATTTCATATATCAAAATGAACGCAAATGTTGCTCATACGCCATGGACAAGCGAAAGTGTGGGTGGCAGGCGACATTCCTAAGCATATTAAAAGCGTAATTTGGATTAACTACTTGCGCTACCTACACTAATGCACTACTTATGGCATGGCAAGAGATTATGGCGGTATTAAAGATTATAATTTAAACTTGAAATTGCATTTATTCGATTTCGGGTTTTTAAATGAATTATGATAGAGATTACAGTTTTGAGGAATTGAAATTATATTTTTGATAATTTTTTATGAGCTGTGCACTACTTTTGTCCATTCTTATTTTAAAAGCTCTTCTATTTTAAAATATTTATTTATATTAGGTTGTCAAAAAAGTCTTGCGGTATTTTCGCTAGTTGGCGCTGATAGCGCGTAGTTCTAGTTTTATTCTTCGCATCGGGTCATGCTATACCTTTTTGGAAAGCTCATTTCACACGCTAACACGTGTTTGATTGATTGTCGTTTCTTTTAAATCGTTCGTGAGTTATAGCATGGAGCAATGCATTCAAATTTGAGTTTCTGCGGTCTATATGCAACTTTAGTATTTATGTCCACATAAATGTCGCTCTTTTGTAACTAAAGATTTATGTGCGCTATTTAGTAAGCGTTTGTTTTGTTTTTAAAATTATATTGCAACGATTGATTATTTTTTGAACAATTCAGAGTAGACTCCGGCTATTAAACTTTTAGATTTTCATATAGGTTTGGAAACGAATTAAGTTTTAAGTGCTATGAAACGACGTAATAACATAACCTTCAAACAAGCAGTCAGGTTGGTTTTATGGTCAAACATTACTTACCATTAAAAATGCAAACTATTAAATCCAAAAACAAAATAATTCGACGGAAACAGAAATCTGCATTTTATAAGAAGAACAAAAATTCCTCAACTTAATCCCACACTTAAAGGGGGGGGGGTTAATGAAAAAGTGCCACATTAAACGCCTATAAAGGATGTAATGGGCCTGCTTGCAGCTCCCAGCAATGCGAAATGAAAACTATATTAAGAAAGACTCTGCAGGTTATTTTTGATATCTGGCCACCACATATTCAAGAGAAAGTCGATGCTTAGGGTCAGTCGGCTCATGACTTTAGGTTATTGGGACCAGGCTTGACATTTTACAGACATGGATTATACTTTGCTTTGCTCATGAACTCGGGCTAAATTGGACTGAGAAAGAATCGCCTTTCCAACAGAACGTTTTATTCCACAGTAGAGAAGAATGAACCAATAGTTCTTTGATCCATAATTATAGATGCCCTTAATACTAAATCTCACTTTGCTGGGTTACGCAAGGAGACTGTAATTATACTCTCAGTGGAAAACTTAGTAAAAATTATTGTGTTAGGTTTTGCAAAGAGGCAATAAGTAGAAAAACATCTGGGTAGCATAAGTATTCATATAAGAATAGAAGGAAACGAAAAAGCAGATGAACCAGCCCACTCGGGAGCAGCCGGGTATATGTACAATTTTTCTAAGTTGACTAAACCATTCAGTTTCTGTTTCGAGATGTTGCTCTTTCAAGGGCAGCTTGAAGCAATGGACGCTGGGGGAAAACCTAAATTCCTGAAGTAGCAGCAACACAGGGCATAGCATAAAGTTAATTTGAGGTAGTGCTGATGCTGGACAGATCATCTACTTTTATAGAAAAGGGAAGTCAGTAAGATTGTTGAGGTCATCATTTTTAATATATATATCGTCACCTGAAATGCAAAATGACGTATCATCAAAAACTTCGAAATTGAGTGTCTTATTGATTAAGATTCACTACTTCAAATTGCATAAATAATATTACATATGTTCAACATTTTCAGGTTCTGCGCTCAGATATAAACCAGTTTTAACCAATATTAAACGTTTTTTTACTCATGTTCCATTTTATTTCGTGTTTCATTCATGCCACTGTAAATTTCCGAAAATGTTGTTACGTTATTTTGCATTTCAAGTGCCGATATGTATATACATATATAAAAGAAAGATTCCAACTTCATTTTATATAAATAGAATTTTCTTGGATTCGGCATTGTATAGAGAAATTCCGTTGAAAAAGTTAAGTATTTTACCAAATTCAACTCAGCTGGATAAGGCTTTATTGCTTAAGCAATGAGCCTAATGTTGCCCTAATTGTAAGCGTCTGCCGTCTAGCGCTCATGCATTTCCCTTTCCAATCAACCAAAATATTGAGAAAGTTCTCCTTTTTCTATAATTTTTTTTTAATAAAAACTCTACCCGCGAACAATTTTTTTCGGATATGCAAATAAAAACAAATGGAGGGAAGGTTTTTCTTTGTATTGGTTCAGTTTGTACTCGTACATATATTTCACTGTGACTTGGCATATGATTGATTAATCGAATATTTGACAATTCAAAACTGCGTTGACGAAATGTTGAAATACTTGAGAATACAAATGCGGCTCCCTTGATAAATTAGGTCATCAAAATTGTTTATCAATATGACAATACTAAAAAGGAGTTTATTGAGTTTTGGTATACATATCAGTATAAATATGTGTATACTTTAAAAAAAAGAAAGTTCCGAAGTTTAATTCAAATTATTATTTTTATTTGATGGAATTGTTTCATACACTTTTTGGTTGGTCTTCAATACACCATTGAGGATGTTTTACTTTATATTGTACCTAAGTGAGACCATTATTTGTTTTTTTTTTGGTTGGGATTTCTGCAGTTGAGATATGAGTCTTTAGCTTTAAAATTTGTAGGAAAAACTCTGAATCAAACTGCAGTTGATACACTCGACCTCTCATTGATATAAGTATTAATTTAAATTTTTTAATTTTTATTTATTTTTTTTTATATCAAAATAACCCTTTTACCGATATAATGAGGTATAATGTTTAGATCGGTTCTTTAAATAGCGCTAATGTCTATCACATTACGACTTCGTTTTTATACTCTCGCAACAAAGTTGCTAAGGAGAGTATTATAGTTTTGTTCACATAACGGTTGTTTGTAAGTCCCAAAACTAAAAGAGTCAGATATAGGGTTATATATACCAAAGTGAACAGGGTGACGAGTAGAGTTGAAATCTGGATGTCTGTCTGTCCGTCCGTCCGTCCGTGCAAGCTGTAACTTGAGTAAAAATTGAGATATCATGATGATGGTACACGTATTTCTTGGCTCCATAAGAAGGTTAAGTTCGAAGATGGGCAAAACCGGCCTACTGCCACGCCCACAAAATGGCGAAAACCGAAAACCTATAAAGTGTCATAACTAAGCCACAAATAAAGATATTAAAGTGAAATTTGGCACAAAAGATCGCATTAGGGAGGGGCATATGTGGACGTAATTCTTTTGGAAAAGTGGGCGTGGCCCCGCCCCCTACCAAGTTTTTTGTACATATCTCGGAAACTACTACAGCTATGTCAACCAAACTCTACAGAGTCGTTTTCTTCAGGCATTTCCATATACAGTTCAAAAATGGAAGAAATCAGATAATAACCACGTCCACCTCCCATACAAAGGTTATGTTGAAAATCACTAAAAGTGCGTTAACCGACTAACAAAAAACGTCACAAACACTTAATTTTACGGAAGAAATTGCAGAAGGAAGCTGTACCCAGGCTTTTTTTAAAAATGTAAAATGGGCGTGGCGTCGCCCACTTATGGACCAAAAACCATATCTCAGGAACTACTAATCTAATTAATTTTACAGCAAAATAAAAAAAATATGTAAATGACGGATAATGAAATCTCGATTATCACTTTATCATGCGAGAGTATAAAATGTTCGGTGACACCCGAACTTAGCCCTTCCTTACTTGTTTAAAGATATTTCAGTTCTGTTTAGATTTGCAAGTTCCGAAAGAGCTTTTATTAAAGCTGATGAGCTGCGTTAGATGCTATATGGAAAAATATCCAAGAAATATTCTCTCTAGGAATATGATCAGTAAATTATGTTCTATATATCAATAAATATTTTTGTTTTGAAATTAATTGATTTTACCTTCAGGTACAAGTATTTTCCAAATCAGTTTGAGAAATGTAATTTGCAAACTCTTCGATTGTTTTTTTCGAAATTAGTACTTTCATATTTTTAGGGGTATCGGAAAACTAATTGTTAGCGCTATGCCTGATTGCTACTTTTCAATTTTTCATTACTGTGGCCTATAATAAAGTAATATAAGTTTTAAAATTTTTTTTTGCTATCTCAATATTTTGTATTTTTTAGTAACCATTCTAAAATTTATTTGGTTTTTGATTTCTGAAATCGATTTTTTATCGATTAAACTTTTATTGCCGTCAAAGCATAGCGTAGTATATTTTTAATAACTAATATAAAATATCAATTTTTTTTTTTTTGTTTGACACCAGCTGAAAGTTAACAGCAACAGGATTGCATTCAAAATCCTTAAGGGGGTACTCTCATGTGAACGCATACATTTTACCACTTTTTCGAAAAATTTTTTTATGCGACAACAAAATTCAATCATTTTAATTTTTTAATATATTTTTATTTGTATTTTGAAATGTACAAAAAAAAATTGTTTTTTCGTTTCTTACATTTTTAATATATATATTTTTTTAAATCAAATTAGTCACCAACAAAAAAAAGTAGTTGACTGGTCATGGTCATAGCGGCTGTTCATGTTGCCTGAAATAAAACAATCGAATGGATTATTATTCAGTAGTTCTGCGACTATCGTTCCTACTAAATATAATCAATTTCATTTAAAAAAAATGTCGAACTTCAAAAAAAAAAAATTCACGAAAATTTGTTTTTTTTTCGTTAAAAATCGTTTAAAAAAAATTAAAATATTACCAAATATAATCAATTTCATTAAAAAAAAATGTCGAACTTCAAAAAAAAAAGTCACGAAAATCTTGTTTTTTTTCGTTAATAATCGTTTAAAAAAAATTAAAATATTTTTCGAAAATAAACAATTCTGGTAGGAACGATAACTATAAATGAGTAGAAGAACATATGTAAATTTTAAAGCAATCGGTTGAATACTTTTATTTTAGTACCATGACAGTTTCAGAAAATGATGATTCGAGAAAAATGCGTTTAGAAACGTAGCAGCTGCAGATTTGTCATGGCGCCTAGTAGACAGTCGCTTACGACACGTCGTAACTTATCAAATACTATGAATTTCGGTCTGAATTTTTCACAGCATGTTTTACTGTCAAAAAAAATCGATTTTTCGATGTGATTACATGAGAATACCCCCTTAACTGATAAATTCAAAAAAAGTCTTGGATATATGAGTGGTTCTTAAAATTATGTATGAATTTATACATATATTTTTTCTCTGTGTAACCTTTTAGAATGTCAAAAAATGCATTGAAAATCTATGACATTTTTCCATTGAAGGCTTTTCGCGTAATACGCTTAATGCCTGATTAGTTTTAACACATCAAAGCATTTGAAAAAATGTGTCGATATCAATATGTACTTAAATAAGTTAATTAGCATGCATTTACGCAATGTTTTGTGCATAGAAAGTAATATTTTGTGAATCATACATTCAATGATATAAAAATTTCGATGAAAGGACAAGAGCATGAGTTCAACTGAAATGTGTGCACGTATCAGTTAACAGATATATATACTACTTGCTGCTACCTCTATCTCTTTGCTACGCACATGCATTCACAAACAAATAAAATTACACATATACTTTTATAATTGCATGTTGTAGCTGTAAAGTACCTAAGTTAATTGTATAATCATCTACTCACCACACGCATATATGCTTAGTAAAATGTCGCCATTGAGCGCACCTGTTGTCACTTGTGGCTTTTCACACACGGACGTGTGATTTTAAAAGACTTTAACAGGTTTCTATGTGTGCTGTCGCGCTAAATTTCATATGAGATTTTTTTTGCTTCTGCCTTTGCAGCATAGCTTTTCTTTATATGTATGTATATTAAGTATTTTTTCCAAGTTAACTGCTTTTTTTGGTTTTTTTTTCAGTGTTTTCCTAAAACCAAGTATCCAACGATAGATTCTTTATTTTCAATTTAAATCGAGCCCAAATCATATTTCTTTCCTCATCTATAATATATACGAGTGAGATTTTTTGATATTTTGTATTAAGCAAGTTAAATCTCAACTTTGAAAATGTGATGGTTTTTCATCAAAATATTCCTTTAAAGGTTACTCGTTAAAGTTATACTCGTATATCAAATGACCTGAGTAATTAATACAAGTGATTTAACATTCTGTGTTGCTCATGCGGCACGGTGTACTATATCATTAAGACCCTTTTTGTATCAGAATATCACTTTTCAAAGCTGTAGATTTAAAATATGAAATGCCTGTTTTTAGGACAAAAATTGCGTTTGCAAAAAATAATCTACTTCGGAAATAACGGACACACTAATGTATATGTATACTTCAGGGTGATTCAAAAAAATAATAATAATAAATAGTAATTTTTTTCATTGAGTTATAAAATTCATAAGAAATAAAAATTTTCCCAAAAATAATCAAACTTTAACTGTTAATATCTTTTAAACGGTCGGGTTTACGAAAAAATCGTGGAGACCTTTTTTGTAGAGCATTCAATTTCCTACAAAATCTAAGGAACAAGAAATTGTTTCAAGTAGTTGGAAGCGAGATATAAATTTTTCTATCTGATAATAAGAAAAAATAGAAAACTGTATGTAGGAGGACCTTCCCGTTACAATTAAGAACTCATGTTTGGAGAGGCTTTCTTAGAGATGCCTAGGAACCTATTTTTCTGAGTACCAAACGAAAAAACAAATTTTTTTTTTTTGAATCACCCTAATATACTTATATATTACGAGTATTATATTTAATGCTTTGCCTTTATAAAGTTTTCAACTTCCTCAGCTGCTTTCACTTTCATTTTTTGCTGTGTGTTTTTACTCTTTATTTATTTTTTATTTGTAATGCTCTTTTTGTACTTTGAAAGTGCAAATATCAGCTGTTTGTTTAACTGCTTTTGTCTTTTCCTGGTACTGTTTCCTTCCTTCGATAATATATATATTTGTGTGTTACTTGTCTTTCTATGACTTTAGCACATCTCTTAATATTCTTGTGGTTTGTATGATAAAAAAAATTGCGTGTTTTCATTTGACTTGTTGACATGCAAGACTTAACATCGTTTTCTGCTATTTATTTACTTAGTTTTTATCAAAGTATGTCTTAATGAGAGCACACTTGGCAACAATAATACCGCCACACTAAAGGGTACACTTTTTATGTTCTTTCATCATTTTTAGCTTTTTTTTTTGTCAAATTTTCTGTTGTTATTAAGGTCAGTGCCATTTGTTAGACAATTAAAAAAAAATTTCTGTAAATGTGCATTACATTTCTATTTACTCAAAAGAAACAGATTCTCCCAAAGGGATTAAACAAATTTATGCTCAAAGCAGGTTGTGAAATCTTTCTAAACAAACTTGAAAAAAAATTTTTGTTTTCTATTGCGGTTCATATATGTTTGTCTTGTTTGTTTGTGTTGTCAAATTGATCATATGCTAAGCAAAAGCTGACAAAAATGAAGTAAAGTTGGAAGGAAAAAAATATTGAAATAATCTTATTGTTGTTTAAACGGAGGGTTGTGGATAAATTAGACCACGAATCCCCATGATTTATGTTAAAGAAAAAAACTACTCGTCACATAAAAAAAGGGTGGATGGCGTAGGAGCATTCGACTCGACAGTAGAACTTGCCGCATCTAAACAGTGGGACCAAAAAATGGCTGATGAAGTTGCAACCTACTGCTCGCAGCTGGACTTTAGACGACCCTTTAAGCTTCCAAAAACTGCGCTATATTCCAGGCGGAAGTCTTTGCGGTTAGGAAAGCTGCTGAGATAGCTAACAGCGTAGGAAACATAATTAAGAAGAACTGTATACGTCGATAGCCAAGCAACAATTAAGACTATAATCTGACATCGCTTTACGTCAGAGAATGTGGTTTGAAGCAGGTAGACAGTAGATGTAGTGGCTGCCGGCGAGTAGCTGCCTAGTGACAGGTCACTACTTACTGGCTTTGTATGCGTACAAGATGGGCATAAGTGAAATGACACATGTGAAAAGTGCAGAGAAAAAGGCAAAAGAGAGACGCTGTAACACCTCCTCTGCTTCTGTTCATATCTTAAACTCGTCTTAGTTATCTAGGACTTTGCAACTCAAGAGACCAGATGAAGTATCGAAATTAGCTTAAAGTCTCACTTAAAGTTCGCAAAAATCGTCGACGTCCTGTATGACGAATACTTCAACTCGACTACTACTACTTTAAATAACATGAGTAAACATGGACCTTTTTACATTCGTAAAACGGTTTTGTATGTTGGGTTGAATTACTCTTAAATCTGTCAGAAAGACCCAAAAATAAGGTGACATTTGAATTGCGCGCGTCGAAGGATTTGGAGAATTATTTTTTTTTTAGGTTGGTAGTACTGTCAGTCACATTTATGTCAAATTTCATGTCAAAATTTTCATTAGTGTTTGAGATACGTGTCGTTTTGTGAGCTGCTAAAAGTGAGTTTTTCGTTTTTGCGATGTCGAAATTTGTTGAGCAAAGAATTTGCATTAAATTTTGTTTACGGAATCAATTTTCTGCTGCGGATACGTATAAAAAAAAATGTTTACAAGTGATATAGTGAGTTCCAAGCCGGCCGTGAACGTGTCGAAGACGAAGAGCGTCCGGGGCGACCATGAACCTCAACCGAAGAAGCTCACGTTCAACAAATCAAAGATTAGGTGTTGAAAAACCGTCAATTAACAATAAGAAACCTTGCTGATGAAGTTGGCATATCGAAAGGTTCAGCCAATACCATTTTGAAGGATGTTTTGGGCCTCAATCGCGTCAAATCTCAACTGGTACCGAAAACAAGTGTGTGAAACGATGCTTTCCGACTACTAGGGTGTCATGAAACGCATTAAAAATGGTGATGAGACTTGGATATATACTTACGATCCCGAAACAACCGATTGGGCGAAATATTGACCTATTCCTTAAACAAATGATATCAGAATTTTCGAACATCTGGCTGACTTTACTCCATATGAATGGTGATGGTATGCGAGGTGCCTTAATGAAACCCGAGGAACATTTTTTTAGTATGTGGCATGTTAATAGTATGTGCTACTGGCAAAAATAGCTAAAATCGATTCAACACTACCCCCAACTCCCATATTTTCCTGAAAGAATTGCTTGGACTTCCTTACTTGTTCAGTAGTAGATACTTCTTGGGTAAGTTTCTTCATATTTTATGTGGCTGTGACGGTCTTATAAGTCCTGTATTGAGGTCAAGGCATTAGTTTGGCTCAAAACTATGAGCAGAGAACATCCCTCCTCGGGATATGGAATCTTGTTAGAATTGGATACAGTTTTTGGTCTACAAATAATAGAGTAGTTAAGTTCACAGAGCTGCTTGTTGAGCTCTCATGCTTATCTTAATTACGGATATAGAAAGGCGCACTTTAAAGCTATTTCTAATTCTATTTCTAAAATATTTAGTTGTGTGAATGGAAACAATCCATTCAATTTGTTTTATAAACAAAGCTCTGTACTTTAGTAGGGTCAATTTTTGACTGCAGCAAATATCCAAGTGGGTCTCTAGAGTACGTGCTAGGTGGTCGCTTCCAGTAGTTTTATAAAACTGCTTGCTTCTAATCAGCGATTGTACACAACAGTTTTATCTACTTAATTTGCCTTACATAAGGGAAAAATACCTTATTAACTATAAATATTCAAAGCTGAATATTTTATGCATAGAATTTTTAACCAGCTACTCAAGCTTTAAAATGAATCACAAGTACTAAAGCCAAAGGCACACGAGATATTACCAAAAAAACAGAAGAAACAACCAAAAACCAGGCAAAAATTAACCAGAACTAATGTAAATAAGCCAAACACAGGGCTAATAACCGCACAGCGGCAAAGTTAAACAAATACATATGTACCAAAACACACATATATGTACATATATAGCTATCTTTGTTTACATCGCCGCGTTGTTTTACGCCCCCACAAATTGCTGACAGTTCTCCCTCGCGTCCGTTTAACCGCAAATTTCTGACCAAATGACCGACTTTGCCAATGAACAGGTCAACAAAAAACAACCGCAACCGCAAGAAAAACGAAGGAGCGCGGCTGTGATGTTAGCGCAGCTGGAAAAGATGGCAACGCCAAGTAAATGTACGCGTTGTCAGCATGCGAGGGAGTCAAGGCCATTGTTTCGTGGATGTAAGTGACTTTTGCATGGCTTCCGGCCAATGTCAATGTCGTAAAAATTCTCGAACGGAATGAGCTACAAATGAATGGATGCTTGCAAATGTTGCCTTTGTGCGTAAACATTGCAGGCGCGCAAGCAGGCCGGGTCAGGATGCAAGGTTTGAGCATAGAGCAGGTGAACGAAGCTAATTTTGAGTGCGGTTAGGAGACAGCTTTAAGATGTAGCAAGGTTGAAAAACGGAAAGGAGCAGCAAAAAAGAAAGCAAATCATTTCTTCGTGATTTTTTGATGTTTGAGATATAATAATAGAAAATGTAAATCAGTTATTTAATTGGCTGAAGGTACATAATTATTATTTTTTTTTAAGTTAAAAAAAACATTTTATTTCAAAGAATCAAAACAATTGCTGCTTTTGTAATATTTAATTATATGACTTCTAGTAGGGTAGTCAACAAGAACAGCTACTAAACAGTTCGTTTCAGGTCCGGTCTATGAAATGGATATATAAGAAGATTCCAATCAAGCTCTTGGAACTTCTGGCGAGTTACTATCGTTGTGTGAAGCCTTTCGCAATTCCTTTTCTATTGGCTAAAGCTGACCGCTGTTGAGCGATTCCTTTCTTCAGACATTCCATCTATTTTTAGTACAGGTCCGAATTAAGAAATTCGTGCGATGATGCACTGCCAATTACATCAAATACTTAGCAAAACCTTCCTGGTTTGGCCATTGCTTGCGCAATCTACAATTGCATCACTAACGTTTTCTATTCAGTGGATAGATTTTGCTGTGATTCAGCACCAATTCATCAATGGAAATTTGGTCCATGAAGGTTTTTTACGTTAACTCGTATGACATCCATGATAATTTTTCGATGCAGCGCTTACATGACGGTCCGACCTTATGGGTTTGATGCATCATTGACTACTTATTATCAGAACGGATTGGACAAAAAAGATCGTTACTGTTATTATATTATAAGCTAGTCGATAGTCGCCTGTAAAAATGTAAATATATATATTTTTGGTGTTCATATTTTAGGGGTGCTCAAACAATACAGTGTAAAGCAATCTCAAAACTGAAGTCAGTCACCTTAACTATTTTAGAACATCTTAAAAAGTTATTCGACTCGCCCCTTAAAAAATTCGTTCTATTTCGAGTCTATCTGTGAGATGAACTCCATTTGGCAACTACTATGAGTCATACGTTGATGTAAGTAACCATAATATTTAGAAAAAAGCGCGGTAGGATAAGGATTGTTCAATACAAAATCCGTAATTTTTTCTCGCGAGTTCGAAAGTTTTCGTTTTCGAAAATTGACAGAAATCTTTTGTGAGAAGTTAGGAGTTTTAAAATGCAAAGAATTGTGTGACATCATTTTTGGATGGCGGTTGAATAATTTCTCTTCATTTCTTGTTTGTTATAAAGAGTGATCTATGTATATCTAGGTTCTCTACTTTTTTAAAGAAAAAACACAGAAAAATGGCCTGTATCGAAACGGTATTGCCCGCATAGACTTTAGACTTTACTAAAGTCTAACGGTGTGATATCACATGATCCCAGTGGTAAATCGAATGGCCCAAAACGTGAAATTATCTGCTCACCGAAGTGTTCTCTCAATAAATCCATTGTTTGATGCGATGTGTGGGAAGCGGCGCCGACTTGTAGAAACCAATTGTCACCGAGATCACGAGCTTCAACTTCAGCTATCAAATAGTCGGTTATCGTGGCGCGATAACGGTGGCCTTTGACGGATGCATTCTCACTGGCATAATATTTGAAGATGATTCCATCAACACACAAACTACACCAAACCGTTATTTTTTCTGGATGAAATGACAGTTCTTGAATAACTTCAGGTTACTCTTCATCTCAAATGAGGGAATTTTGCTTATGTACATACCCATTGAGCTAGAAATGGTCTCTTCGCTGAACAGAATTTGCATCTCATTCATTCGGCCATTTCTGCGACAGATGTCATCAAAAAATTCCGAAACAAGTAAGGAAGGGCTAAGTTCGGGTGTCACCGAACATTTTATACTCTCGCATTTACATATTTTTCAAATACCGTATTTGTGTAAAGTTTTATTCCGCTATCATCATTGGTTTCTAAATGTATATATTATATAGAGAAGGCATGAGATGGAATTCAAAATAGCGTTATATTGGAAGAAGGCGTGGTTGTGAACCGATTTCACCCATATTTCGTACATGTCATCAGGGTGTTAAGAAAATATTAAATACCGAATTTCATTGAAATCCGTCGAGTAGTTCCTGAGATATGGTTTTTGGTCCATAAGTGGGCGACGCCACGCCCATTTTCAATTTTTAAAAAAAGCTTGAGTGCAGCTTCCTTCTGTCATTTCTTCCGTAAAATTTAGTGTTTCTAACGTTTTTTGTTAGTCGGTTAACGCACTTTTAGTGATTTTCAACATAACCTTTGTATGGGATGGGAGGTGGGCGTGGTTATTATCCGATTTCTTCCATTTTTAAACTGTATATTGAAATGCTTGAAGGAATCGACTCTATAGAGTTTGGTTGATATAGCTATAGTAGTTTCCGAGATATGTACAAAAAACTTAGTAGGGGCGGGGCCACGCCCACTTTTCCAAAAATTACGTCCAAACATGCCCCTCCCTAGTGTGATCGTTTGTGCCAAATTTCATTTTAATAACTTTATTTATGGCTTAGTTATGACACTTTATAGGTTTTCGGTTTCCGCCATTTTGTGGGCGTGGCAGTGGTCCGATTTTGCCCATCTTCGAACTTAACCTTCTTATGGAGCCAATAAATACGTATACCAAGTTTCATTACGATATCTCAATTTTTACTCAAGTTACAGCTTGCACGGACGGACGGACAGACGGACAGACAGACATCCGGATTTCAACTCTACTCGTCACCCTGATCACTTTGGTATATATAACCCTATATCTAACTCTTTTAGTTTTAGGACTTACAAACAACCGTTATGTGAACAAAACTATAATACTCTCTTTAGCAACTTTGTTGCGAGAGTATAAAAATATACCATATACCTCATGATATGTGAAAAAAGTTCTATTGTAGAATAAAAATTTCTATGAAAAAAAATGTCAAAAAAACCGGCCACATTACCCAACTGACCCCTTAACAACAAAATAGTTTTCTTCGATTTTATTCGCTATTTACATTTTGTCCGTTAGGAGTTGTATAATTTTAAGAATCTTTTAAAAATCCTCGACTTCTACCGTGAGTTTGTGGTTCTTCTTCGCAATTGTTCTGAAATCAGAAATAAAGTATGATAATGACCAATAATTAAAGAAATTACTTCATTACTTGAAATCTTGGCAGTTTTTCACTTTAAACTATTCAATCCGTTACCCAGAAGCCATTTCTATCACCGACATATCGCAGCAACTTCTGGCAGAAATTAAATTTTTATTCTAATCTAACCAAGTTGTATTTTTATTCTTTCTAAATTAGTATATGTTTCAACAAGCTGAGAAAAACCAACTTGTTAACTCTATGCAAAAAAAAAAAAATTAACAGGAATTTCCGAGAGGCTCTAAAATAACATTAAGCTTTTATTTGAAAGCAATAAAATACCGTTTCTGCTAAGATCAGACGGAATCTAAACATCCCTTTTGATAAGCTAGCCAACAGCATTTTTAGTTCAGTTGGTATACCTAATGACGGAGGTTTCTAAGTGCTTATTCTAAGGTAATTGAGGGTTAGGCTATAATGCTCTAAAATAATATTAAGCTCTCAAGGTTTTATTTGAAAGCAATAAAGTATCGTTACAGTTGTGTGAAGAAATTTTATGGATTGTTCTTAGAACAGGGGGATTGCAAATGGACTGTAAAGGGCTTATTTAATTAAATCTTTAGATCTTCCGCACACATGCACCCATTAAAATTCTACTTCAGCGTTTTATTTGAAATTAGTCTTATCCAGAAGTTAATGAATGCCGTGGATAATAAGTAAGGTTAGGCGTTTCTCAAGCCGACATTTAGTGAGGACAAAGGTAGCATCACCGTCTAATAACAGTAATTGTAGGGAATATTAGAGTTTTTTCAGATGACTCTTTACAGGAACCGAGTCCGATCTGAACAAATATTTAGTGTCCTTTAGAAAAGCTGAGAGCTTGTATAGTCTTTTGGGAACACAAAGGAACCTAACACTCTCAGTAACTAAAAAATATTGGTTAGAATCATTGTATGTATTGCATGTAATTGGACGTACTAAGTTTTTTGCATTTCATTAGAAAAAACAAAATCTAATTCAGCATTTTTTGGCATGTCTGTATGATAAAAGGCCACCAAAGCACATATGTGGACTAACGCTTGGTTTAACCAGAAAAGCGCAAAACCGAAATTATATGGATGCCTATACATAAGTGACCGACGCAAATACATTTGTGTGGATGTCTAAGTATTTGTGTAGTGTCCACAAAGCAACAGGCAAATGCGGCGAATTGGCCAGTATGACCGCCTGTTGTCCATAGCCACCGTGTCAATGCAATTACTCTGGTAAACTGCCTATTAAAGCGCACAGTACCACATGAACATGTGCGTATATTTACACCTACATACATACATATATGTAGATATCAATGTAGATGTGCCTGTAACGTGGCGAAAAAAGCGTTATGTGTGTCTGTGTGCGCTGTCATGAACTGAGATTTTAATTAAACCACAAATCGACTGTCAACACTATGGCAAATGACATTGCCTTTTTCTCGCCTACTCAACACTACTCTGCTGCTGCTGGTCTTCTTCTTCTTTATTGCTTTATTTAAGCAAACATATGCCGAAAGAGTTGGCCAAATGTGGCTGTGCTTTGAATCTCGTCTACGTATATATATAAGCTAATGCCGTCTGGCGTATTGTTATTGCACTTGTTGGTAAATATTTATATAATTTTTGTTTGGTGTGCGGAAAACTGCTCTGACAAACGCCATTTTGTTGTGCCCACCTTTCATGGCTCTTAATTATCTAAGTCAGTAGGCCGTATATAGCACATAAGTTGCCTCATAAAAGTTAATAGCCAGACCAAATGTTACCAAATGGTGTGTTCTCTTACCTACCTAGGGTTGCCAATTAATTTGACGTCTGTATGGTTAAACCTCAAGAATTCATTTCCTTTTTCCCGTTGGTTAACAAAAATATATGTGGCTTGCCTCTAAGATATTTCATATCCTTTACTTATTTTGCTGTATCTTTATTGACAGTTGTGTACACTTTTGTTGTTGTGCTTTTACCTTGTCTGTTCGCTTAATAGTTGTCACAAATGTCATTATTGACAATGTCGCTGGCTTAGCTGTCAAGGTAACTGTTGTGATTGATGACCTCAATTAGTTTGGATGGAGAACTTAAATATTTAATCTTAATTACGTCTTGCTATAATTTCTTCAATTCTCAAATGTCATCCATGATTATTTCCTGATTGACATTTTAACTGTACCTATAACAGATTTTGTTTCTTCGTTCACAAATTAATACCAAACGCAAAATGAATCAAGAAAAAACGTTAACTTCGGCTGCACCGAAGCTAATATACCCTTGACAAGTGCATTTCTTATGGTAACTATGTGTTCAGTTTGTATGGAAGCTATATGCTATAGTAATCCGATCTGAACAATATTCTCGTAGATTACATTGTTGCTTTAGGAAATATCCTGTGCCAGCTTTTGTGAAAATACATTGCCAAATGTGAAAGTTTTCCATACAAGAACTTGATTCCGATCATTCAGTTTGTACGGCAGCTATATGCTATAGTTAACTGATCTGCACCGTTTCTTCGGAGATTACATTTTTGCTTTAGAAAATAATCTATACCAAAATTCGTTAATATATCTTGCCAAATGTGAAAGTTTTCCATACAAGAATTTGATTCCGATCGTTCAGTTTGTATGGCAGCTATATGTTATAGTGGTCCAAAATCGACAGTTCCGACAAATGAGCAGTTTCTTGAAGAGAAAATAACGTTTGCAAAATTTCAAAATGATATCTTAAAAACTGAGGGACTAGTTCGTATATATATATATATATACGGACAGACAGACGGATATGGCTAACTCCGCTCAACTCAACTTACTGATCATTTATATATATACTTTATATGGTATCCGACGCTTGCTTCTGGGTGTTATAAACTCCGTGGCAAACTTAATATACCCTGTTCAGAATATAATGAAATTCTGCTCTTCCAATGCAGAGGAAGGCTCTCTATTCTCTGGTAATCTTACCCGTAATGTTACAAAATGTTTCATATTTAGAAGAACCTTTGATCTATGTTATTTTCACTGCTTCTCCTCAAGTCATATATTGGTGTTGTTGTAGTGCACTTAACTTTGAGAAATGCTGTTGAGTTGAGAGAGTTTTTAGCCGGATAAAACTCCGGACCCGCCCGGTTACGTAGACCCAACTCTCATGGGAACAGTCATGCCACCTATATTTCTATTAAATTGGTTTAAGGGGCACAACTATTCTGATATTGAAAAATAACAAGATAGAACGTTAACCTCGTTAGCATAAAGGAGTATAAAAAGATCTTAATTTTGTAGGATGTAAAAAGATTACTTCGCAGTTTTCATAGCTGCCTTAGACAATACCTCTTACAAATTTTTCATCTAATGAAAAAGTTTTTCATACAAGCATTTGATTCCGATCGGCAACTAACTTCGTTTTGGGTATAGAAAAATTTTCTTCATATCGATAGTTTATAACTTCAAGGGCTTATGAGCATTTCCTCGAGTAAGAAACAGCCTTTTCTTCAGCAATTTTGTTCTCATATAAAACACGAAATATTTTATTAGAATTTTTTATACTCTCGCAACAAAGTTGCTAAGGAGAGTATTATAGTTTTGTTCACATAACGGTTGTTTGTACCTTCTAAAACTAAAAGAGTCAGATATAGGGTTATATATACCAAAGTGATCAGGGTGACGAGTAGAGTTGAAATCCGGATGTCTGTCTGTCCGTCCGTCCGTCCGTGCAAGCTGTAACTTGAGTAAAAATTGAGATATCATGATGAGACTTGGCTCCATAAGAAGGTTAAGTTCGAAGATGGGCAAAATCGGCCTACTGCCACGCCCACAAAATGGCGGAAACCGAAAACCTATAAAGTGTCATAACTAAGCCATAAATAAAGATATTAAAATGAAATTTGGCACAAAGGATCGCATTAGGAAGGAGGATATTTGGACGTAGTTTTTTTGGAAAAGATATTAAAATGAAATTTGGCACAAAGGATCGCATTAGGAAGGAGGATATTTGGACGTAGTTTTTTTGGAAAAGTGAGCGTGGCCCTGCCCCCTACTAAGTTTTTTGTACATATCTCGGAAACTACTTTAGCTATGTCAACCAAACTCTATAGAGTTGTTTCCTTTAAGCATTTCCATATAGAGTTCAAAAATGGAAGAAATCGGATAATAACCACGCCCACCTCCCATACAAAGGTTATGTTGAAAATCCCTAAAAGTGCGTTAACCGACTAACAAAAAATTTTACGGAAGAAATGGCAGAAGGAAGCTGCACCCATGCTTTTTTTAAAAATTTAAAATGGGCGTGGCGTCGCCCACTTATGGACCAAAAACCATATCTCGGGAACTACTCAACCGATTTCAATGAAATTCGGTATGTAATATTTTCTTAACACCCTGATGACATGTACAAAATATGGGTGAAATCGGTTCACAACCACGCCTTCTTCCAATATAACGTTATTTTGAATTTCATCTGATGCCTTCTCTGTATAATACGAGTATATACATTAGGAACCAATGATGATAGCGGAACTTTACACAAATACGGTATTTGTATGTAAATGACGGATAACGAAATCTCGATTATCACTTTATCATGCGAGAGTATAAAATGTTCGGTGACACCCGAACTTAGCCCTTCCTTACTTGTTTTTTTTTTTTTTCAAATACATAGTTGTAATCGAAAAAAAATCCTTCGACAAGTCTTTAAGAATTGTATCTCAAGACCTGTGTAAAATTTCATGAAGATCGGTTGAGTAGTTCTCGAGAAATCTAGCCAACCGACTTCAAAAACAAAGTTTCGAGAAAAACGCGTTTAAAGACGACGCACTTAGCTAGCCTCGAGCGCACAAGGTCGCAAGGCTATATCTTCGAAATTATTACTCGGTTCAACAAAATAATTCAGGACAATATTCTAGAGGTGTTGTAGAATTTAATAACACAATAAAAATTCGATTTTTTGAAACCCTTGAAAAAAAAAACATAATAAAATGTAAAATTGATATCTCAATTAGTTTGTTTTAGGCTGTCACACTATGTGGGCCCCTTAAGGATCTAAAATTTAAATTGCTGTTTAACACTCTTTTTGGTTTTTTGAACCCAAATATCCCAGTCAAATTTTCTTCTGTGAGATAGGTTTCAAAGGAAGGCTTAAAAAACGCCTAACGGCAAGTGACCGCACTTAAATCAAAGCGGGTTGAACATAACTGTTTTATCTTTCTTTTTACAATTTTGCAGTCGATTATTTTTCTTTATGTTTAAGCAGCAATGTGTCATCACGTGACGATCCCATCAACATATATATGTATCTTTCTTTCATCACTTTTATATCCCTGATGCAGCGTTCTTTCTATTCCTCACTATAATTTCCAAAACTATCCGAAAATGTATCCAGATGATTGCGGAGATAATCTAACTCAAATTTGCTCCTTGTTCTCTGCCAGTTTGTCAGCATATTTTGCACAATTCTTTCCTAATTTGGCACTTAATAGTTACTTAGGAAACTTTCGATTATCAACACAAAGCGATTTCACAACTCACTTTCCAGAACAGTCATAACTTTGATACAATGTTTATCTTTCCAGTCTAAGTTCGGAAATTTTCTACAAAAGTCACCAAAGCAAAATCCTTTTTCATCCAATGCTTTGACAAATTATTTTACCATTCCTAACTTGACCTTTTAGTTATTTTTGATATAAATGTTTCACCCTTTTATTTACATTATTTATTTATTGGTAGACTACAAATACATAGCAATATCTGGCAAAAGCATTGTCTTTGAGTAGTCCATGGCAATTAATTTTGAAATGAAATGGTATTTTCATTGAGTAAAACAAGAAAATTTTGGAATTGTAATTCCAGATATCTCCACATTTGATTTTTAATAAAACCTTCCAGAGCAACAACATTTTTTTTTGTTTTCTTGAAGCTGTGTAATAATGAACAACTTTACGCTTAAGTTATTAGTCATGAGAGTAGTATAAGGATAAACTACAATGTGCGCAGAAAACTGTGCAAGAACAAATGTCCTGTCTTTTATCTGACTTTACAGTTAAGCGATATTTTCACACAATTAAATTAAAGACATTCATACGTATGGAAATAAGGACGAGGACAGTTGGCTAAGTTAGTGAGAATTTTAAACTTCATCCTTTTTCATTGATTCCCATTCCCAGGAATGGGAAATAGGAAATACCGATGTATTTTTTCAAATGGATCTTTCAATGGGAGAGCAGAAATTTTGCTGTTACTATCAGCTGGGACGCATTTGAATATTTTTCCACTTTGATATTTTCTTAGTAGACATATTTTATATTTTTTTTGTATATATGTTGTTTTTGTTTTCGCGGTTAAAGAGAAGAAACCTTTGCAATCTAATAAAAATATTACGACACATTTAAAGTTTGATCAGAAACATGAAAACAGGTTCGTGAACGATTGGAAAAAAGTTTCCGGTCGGATGAAGTGAAAATCAATATCTTCCAATCAATGAAAATCTTCAACGACTTCCTGTGCAACGGACTGTGAAACATGATGAAAGCGATCTAATGATGTAGGGATTTTTCACTTAATGGAACATTGGTTAGTTAGTCAAAGCTTCTGGAACTTTTTTCTTTATTAGCGTATACACCGATTACGCGTTTATAGTCGAGTTTACAACCACGCGCCTTTCGTTCTTCCTTTTCGCTATTTGGCGTCAATTTGAGATTCCAAGTGTAGCCATGTCCTTCTCCACCTGGTCTTTCCAACGGACGGACGGTCTTGCTTTGCTTTCCCCGGCGGGTACTGCGTCGAATACTCTAGGAGCTGGTTTTCATACATTTGGACGACATGACTCAGCCAATGTGGCCACTCTTTATGTATTAATTCGCCGATTTATCTCAATGTCGTCGTATCTATCGTACAGCTCTTTGTTCCAACGACTGCGGAATACGCCCTTGCCAATGCACAAAGGACCATAAATCTTCCGCAGAATATTTCTCTCGAAAACGCGTAACGACGACTCATAAGATGTTGTCATCGTCCAAGTCTCTGCATCATATAGAAGGACGGGGATGATCAGTGACTGTTAGCAAGAGTTATTCTGCGTTGGGTTTCGAGGCTGACGTTGTTGTTGGTGTTAATGCTGGTTAAAGATAGACGAAATTATCTACGATTTCGAAGTTATGACTGTCAACAGTGACAAAAGATATGTCAGAAAGTTTCTGGAACTATGGCCCCAGAAACCTTCTTTTCTCCTTCCATATATTGACTTAGCTCGTTGTTCCCCCTCGTACGTCACTCGTCATTGTATTTTCTGACAGAATATGTAGAATTCTATTAATTATTAAAGGACCCGTCCACGCTTCACTGTGGCTGATACTATGTATGATTTCTATTAGTTGGATTACAACTATTAGTTAATAAGATATAGCATTTTTTGAAGCAACTTGTGTTAGTTTACAAAAAAATGGATCATAAAGCATTTCGTGTGTTAATAAAGCATTGCTTTTTTGGGGAAAATATTGTTGAGTTTTGGCTTAGGGAAATCCACCGTAGAAAAGACATTTGCTAAACTGGAAACAGTCGAAAGAAGCAAAGAAGGTGCCTCGCAAGTTCATAATCCAACAAAATCAACGAATAACTAATTCTGAGAAGTGTAGCACTTAAACACTCTAGTCGGAATAAAACCGAAAATTTTCGTCAGTGATAGAAATATAGCTCCATCATTTATCACTGGAGTCCAATCGGCTGTCATTCTAGTGAACTGCACATGATGAACCGGTTCTCAGGCGTGGAAAGACGAAAAAGTCAGATGGAAAGGTTATGACATCAGTCTTTTTGTATGCATGTCGTATAATACATACTGAACGACTGATTACTGAGCCAGTTATAATCCATTGCACTGCGTATTTGGTTGCAGTTCTTTTCTACTATTCCAAATAATAAGAAATTGTGTTAATCTGTTTAAAATTGTACGCATATATCCAAATGATTCCTACAAACATGAATTTTGAACAAATACTTATTATTTGAAACATAAATTTTGTATTTATGAGTTGTATTAAATTTTGATATAAAGAGATAAAATGTATCCTATGTCCTTACCCTGGTTCTAAGCTACCTCTCCACCAATTTCAGCCAAATCGGTTCAGCCGTTCTTGAGTTATAAATGGTGTAATACATCAATAACTTTCTTTTATATATATAGATTACGATTTTATCAAATGCAGGGGTTTCATTTTTGGGGTCTTCTTAATATTGAAGTTTTCAAAGGTCCGGATACGGCGGTCGTTCTCTGGAAATGCATCGAATATTTTCAATTCTAACCGAGAAGTTAAGTATAATAAAAGTACTTAAATATCGTTTAAATTATTAACTATGGAACCTTTACGGTATCAGAAGTATTTAAAATATCGGTTTTTCCTTGGAAAGAAAATGATGTCGGTAAGGAATACATTCACAACTCAGTTGGTAGTAATCTACTGAATAAGTTGTCGACTTCTAAATTCGAAGAAATCAAACTGCCCTCGTACAAACGCTTGAATAAAGCAATTTTTTTTCACTTCTCTTCTTTTCCACACCATTTACTCGCTGTGTTATTACAACTGTGTCAAGTCAAGCCAAAGTGTAAAGCTAGCTCAAAAAAAAAAAAAAAAAAAAAACAACATAAAAAAGAAAAACAAAATATTACAAAGAAATTTCCAACTTAAAGTCAACAATGGCGGTGATGCGTCAAATAAAACAATTACAATAGCAACAGCAACGGCCTTGATGTGTGCACGTGGACACCTGATCGCTCATTCATTAAATGACATACATACTATAAAGAAGCATGCCAGGCCAGCGCCAACTGTTAAGCGTTATGACATACATATTTTTGAACTCGCCTGACTTGTCTGAACTCCTTACGGCTACTACTGCTGATGGCACTGACAGCTAGCAAGCGCCAAGTGGCTTACTTATGAGTAGCTACGAGCACCAAGACATGACATCCAAAATTCTGATGTTATGAAAGCTAATGCTTTTTTGTTGTTGCTATTGTTGTTATTGTTTTATGATGTATTTGCTGGTAATTGCGTGAAATATATATTTCATTATGTAATGGTATGCATAATTAAATAATATCTACAAATATAATTACAATTAGGTGTTTGCGAAACGGTGTAGATTTTAATTAATTATGTTGACATATGAAATGTGTCAACGAAAAGGGACAAAGTAGAGGTGGCAATAATGAAACTCATTGTGGTAGCATTCACAAAAATAGAAGAGTGAAGTAGATATGAATAACGGATGTTTAGAATATTTATTAGGAGCTGGGGAATTAAAACGCTGAGTTGGGAAAAGTTTTCGCGAAATCTTACAATAGGGCGCTGTACCCATTTTTCTGGTATTGCTAATGCTTCCTTTAGGACAAAAATGTATAAAAAGAATTTTAACTTAATTTTGGTCGGTGAGTTTGTATGACATCTATGTATATATCAGATATGGCAAAGTAGTCCGGTATGAATAATTTGTGCGCAAATTGTAACTTTGATGTGCACAATACACCAATTTTGTAAATATATTTTGAAAAATAAAAAAGTTTTTCATACAAGGATTTTATTAGTAACGGGCAGTTTACACGGCAAGGGAACTGTGGGGCGGCATTTCAAACTCCTTACGTTACGATCGACCACAACACGTGCGGGATGGGATAGATACCGACAGTTGAAGAAGGAAGCGAGACGTATTTGCAGACAGAAAGAGAGAGAGGCCGAAATGCGTGAGTATAAAGAGCTTAATAAGCTGGCCACCAGGGGTAATGCTTGAAAATTCTACGAAAAAATGCGGGTTTCAAGACCGGAACATACTCTTGTAGAACTGCCAAAGGTGATCTAGTCACCGATGCCCAGAGCATATTTAAATTATGGAGGGCACACTTCTCCAGCCTGCTGAATGACAGTGAACGTACAACGCCAGGAGAAGGCGAACCCGATTCCCCAATCGATGACGATGGAGCAGTCGTTTCATTGCCCGACCAGGAAGCAGTTCGAATAGCAATTACCCACCTGAAGAACAACAAAGCGGCGGGGGTCGATGAATTGCCGGCCGAGCTATTCAAACACGGCGGCGAAGAACTGATAAGGAGCATGTATCAGCTTCTTTGTAAAATATGGTCGGACGAAAGCATGCCCAACGATTGGAATTTAAGTGTGCTCTGCCCAATCCACAAAAAGGGAGACCCCACTATCTGCGCCAACTACCGTGGGATAAGCCTCCTCAACATCGCATATAAGGTTCTATCGAGCGTATTGTGTGAAAGATTAAAGCCCTCCGTCAACAAACTAATTGGACCTTATCAGTGTGGCTTTAGACCTGGCAAATCAACAACCGACCAGATATTCACCATGCGCCAAATGTTGGAAAATACCCGTGAAAAGAGAATCGACACACACCACATCTTCGTTGATTTCAAAGCTGCTTTCGACAGCACGAAAAGGAGCTGCATTTATGCCACGATGTCTGAATTTGGTATCCCCGCAAAACTAATACGGCTGTGTAAACTGACGTTGAGCAACACCAAAAGCTGCGTCAGGATCGGGAAGGACCTCTTCGAGCCGTTCCATACCAAACGAGGTTTCAGACAAGGCGACTCCCTATCGTGCGACTTCTTCAATCTGCTGCTGGAGAAAATAATTCGAGCTGCAGAACTTAATCGATCAGGTAAAATCTTTTATAAGAGTGTACAGTTGTTGGCGTATGCCGATGATATTGCTGTCATTGGCCTCAAAACCCGCGCCGTTAGTTCTGCTTTCTCCAAACTGGACAAGGAAGCAAAGTATGAATGCATCTGAATGATCGAATCTGCAGTTATACCTTGGTTCCAATTGGTTCGGGTGGATAGGGACACCCTAGCCGCCTTGGTCGGGTACAAGGCCGACCTAAAACCTCTGCCGTACACTGGGTCCGGCACCCGGCCGCATTGCGACTCCACATTGGACAAAATGCCCTGCCTGCATTTAACATAGGTTTAAACCACAGCCACCACGAATCTCCACAAAGGGCCAAACCCAATGAGCAGATTGGAGTTACCTCCAAGGGCCAACTGCTCCCCGTGGTACCAGGTTAAAGTCTTTGGTGAAACGTTGTAGCTGTTGCTACTACTCCAAAAACTCAATGACTGGTTACATTTGTCGCTTGTCGCAAATGCCTTATATTATGTGAAATAATATGAAGCTTAAAATGTGATTTCAAGCTGAATATTGTAGCACTATTTCTGACTTAGACCATGCTGACATTTAAAACAAGGCCTGTTATGTCTGACACAGTGCATGTGGATTTTAGTCGCCTCTTACGACAGGCATGCCTTACCACAGGTATATTCTTCCCCCTGCAAGCAGGTGCCTCCCTACCGAAACAATGTCAGCTTGGAAATCCAACGCAGGATAATTCTTGCCAAAAGGTGCTACTTCGGACTGAGTAGGCAATTAAAAAGTAAAGTCCTCTCTCGACGAACCAAAGCCAAACTCTATAAGTCGCTCATAATTCCCGTCCTGCTATATGGTGCAGAGGCTTGGACGATGATACCAACTGATGACATTGACATAGTTCAGCGAATTAAAAGACAGCGGCTACGCTGGCTAGGTCATGTTGTCCGGATGGGCGAAAACACTCCAGCTCTGAAAGTATTCGACGCAGTACCCGCCGGGGAAAGCAGAGGAAGAGGAAGACGTCCACTCAGTTGGAAGAACCAAGTGGAGAAGAACCTGGCTTCGCTTGGAATATCCAATTGGCGCCACGTAGCAAAAAGGAGAAACGATTGGCGCGCTGTTGTTAACACGGCTATAAACGGTGTCGACGCCAGTAAAGAAGAAGAAGAAGTTTACATGACAGCTGTATTCTATAATGATTCGCTATTAGCGGTTCCGACAAATGAGCAACTTCTTGGGAAAAGGTGTGGAAAAGATCAGATCGATGACTGAAAGGACTAGTTGACATGGCTTAATCGACTCAGCTCATCATGCTAATCATTTATATATATATATATATATATATATTATATATGGTTTCCTTCTGGGTGTTACAAATTACGTGGCGCACTTAATACTCTTCAGGGTATAAAAATAGTAAACGTAAAAGTGACATCTTTTAGATGATTCGAACTGTAAGCTTGAACCAAGTACTCACCATTTCTTAATACGGTTAACTAAGGTTGAGAACATACCCTGCTGGATCCCCAACGACTGGCTTTCGAGAGTAAGGCCGACGAGCCAATTTCAGTATGCTCAAAAAACTTCAAGCATGTAGCCTTTTGGTATATCAGTCACACGGAATGATCTAGCCAATTTTCGGTTATAATTCAGGGAACAGGTTTAGATTCACAATCGTCAATTATGAATACAATTTTGTTGATTTAAAAACGATTGTATCTTCTGGTGTAATGTCAATCTACATTGCTAGTGACTTTAAAGTAATCAGATTTAAAATCTTATTTTAACCGAAAGTCGCAACAAACCTTGTCTTCTCCTATCGGGCACTTTGTAGTCCCATGTTAAGTGCCCTGGCCCAAAGCAGCCCTTTGATCTTAACCTCTGATTCTTTAAGATTTACCTAGCTGCGGCTCTTCTTAAGGACCTCGGTGTAGCTATTGCCTTCTGCTGACTTTATGATCACTGCCTTCTTCGTCCGTCAGCCTGCTATGCCGTTCCGTACTTAACGTTCATGCTGACGTTCTTTTGTTTTTCCATCGCCATTTTCATTATTTGCGCGATATTTTTGCATTTTCCTATGGATTCCTCTCCTGCCCGTCTCACTTGGGTAAATTACTCTTGTTTCGGTGAGTTTTAAAGTCCTTCTGTGGTGGCAATTGAGATGTTCCTTTCTTTCTCCTTGTTTTGCTGATAGTACTTGTGTGGCCCGAGTTTTCCTTGAAGCTATTTTTTTTTTAATTTTGTGCGGTTGTTTTGGATTGATAGTGAGTATAGGGCATCTAAGTATCCTTACTTACTTCTGCATAAGACGCCTTGGTCTTTATTTTGTTGTTCTTCCTGTTTGTGCTTTTGTTGGTAGTTTTGCTGTTGTTGCGGCCACAGTTTCGGCGATCACCTCTTCATTCGACGAAAATTTTTTCTCAGCGAGCATTCTTTTGAGATCTGAGAACAGTTCCTGGGGCCAAATCTTGAGTATACAGTGAATGCGGAAACAATTCAAAGCCGAATTCATGGATTTTTGCCATCCCTTTCACTGACTTGTAATCGTGGTGCAGCAGCAATTTATTTTTCTTCAAATTCGTTTTTCGATGAGTTTCTGCTTCAAACGGTTCAATAATGCTATGCAATAGTCGCTGTTCTTGGTTCTTCTTTTTTCAAGGTAGTCAATACAAATTATTCCATACGCATCCCAAAATTCAGACTCCCTAACCTTGCCAGCCGATTGTTGCGTTTTTCCATGCTTTGGAGCGGGTTCATCGTGTACCGTCCACTCGGATGATTGTCGTTTTTTATTTCTTAGTGAAATGATGGTGCCACATTTCATCTATTATCACATATCCATGCAGAATCTCGGGTTTATTTCGCTTAAATATCTTCAAACATTGCTCCGAATCATCAACTCGTCGTTGTTAAAAGTGAGTTCTCGCATCCATTTTACTCAGATCTTTCTCATACCTCAATTTCATCAAATATTCATGAATGATGTGATGTCGGCGATCAGTTTTAATCTTTAGATTATCGGCTATCTCAAACAACTTCTCTTTACAGTCATCCAAAATTATTTTATGAACTTTTTTGATGTTTTCGTCGGTAACTACCTTTTTGGGCGTCCACTTCGTTCATCGTCTTCGGTGCTCATTTTATAGCGTCTAAACTTAGCATACCAATCCTTAATGCATTATTTTCCTTCAAAGAGCATCACACAAAATTCATTTTTATCAATATTTTTGCTTCACTCAAAATCATATAATTCACATACTAATAACCCGAAAGCTGTCAAATTTATATACGCGTCTTTTGAAGGTTATGGCTAAAGGGCTAACTAAAAAGTAGTTGTAGAGCCATCTATATGCCAAGCCGGGGACTTTTCTATTGATCTGTTACAATAAAGATCGCTTCTAAATGCTCTAAATCAGGCTTATGAATGATGGATCATTTCAAACATACTGGCTGGGCACAAAGATAACGCGATATTTCTGTATCGAGAGCTTATGAAAACAAATCTATTTTTAAGTTTTCATATGCGAATTTAATAATTTGGGAAAATCATACTATAATGGTGCTAAGTACAGAAAGAATCTTTGTTAAAACTATAACTTTTCTTCAAGTAAATGTGTCATTCATTGTCCTCAGACTTTATTCAGTCTTACCAAAAATATATCATTATGCTTGTATAAATTTCATTGCATCGGTTCGTTTGCGCCTTCACTTGAAAATTATTATGTTTGTGGTCAAATTACGAAAATTTTTAAAAATCAGAAAGCGTGTTATATAAATGTTTTATTATTAAACTTAAAAAATGTGTTTTTTTTTAATATTCAATATGTTTCTTTTATTACAGGTAAGTGACCGGACATAATATTTCAACCCTGATTTGAAGTTCTCAGGTAAAATAATATTAAACAAGATTCAAAATTTAAAAAATAAAAAAAAAAAATATTTGGTTTAAGTACACTATGGCTTCTTACAAACCTTATTCAATTGGTTGAATAGCAAAAATTTGATTTAAGCACTACAAGTTACTCATACGACATGGTGCACTGCATGAATATAGTATATTTGATACATAACTTTAAACGTTTTCTTGGAAAATCACAGACAACAATACAAATCACAGACAAATATACAAGAAATAGTAAGATTTTTTAATTTTAAGTTTCGCGTGAAAAAACAGATTCGTCGAAGTATTTTTGCTAGGTTGGCATTGCTTTCAGTGACAACTGAAATTATTCAATAAAGATTTCCATTAAATTTTCAAAATCAATCAAATTTCTCGTGCCGACAGCGTTCAAAATGTTGGAAAAGGGCTTCACTGATAATTGTTTGTCGCAACCAAGTGTTTTTGATTGGTACAAATTAATCAAAGAGGGTCGAGAATGCGTTGACGACGAACCACGTCCGGTCATCAACATCCACTGTTCATCAACGCGTCAATAAAATACAGCACTTGGTGTTTGGGAATCAATGATTAAGAGTCAGAGAACTTACTGACAGCGTTGAAATATCGTAAGGATCAGTGAAAATCGAATCAGATCAGTGAAAAGATCAGTTGGGCTTAAGAAAAGTGAAAGCACGATTGGGTGCCAAAATCACTAAATTTAAAAACAGCGTCGCGTTAACGTCTGTGAAACAATGCTTCCCGACTACTAGGAACTCATGATATATATTATTACTAGCGAAGAGTCTTGGATCTATGCGACTGAATCGGAAACAGACATATTATGCCAAGGGTGAGCAGAAGTCGAAAAAACCACGTCAAAGCAGGTCAAATAGCAAGGTTATGTTGACAGTTTTCTTCGGTTAACGAGGTGCACCACGAATTCCTTTCGACCGGCCAAACTGTCAACAAGGAATAATTGCGTGTTACGCGTCCTTTGGCCGACAACTCTTGATATTTGCACCACGATAATGCACCGTTGCTTACTGCATTAATTCTTCGTCAGTTTTTTACCCAATTTTCAGCCAATATCGTGCCGCAACCACCGCATTCGGCTGGTGCGTGTGACTTCTGGCTATTCAGCTAACTCAAACAACCACTCAGGGAAAGTTAACCTTTAAAATTAAGGAATAGTTTGGATACCAACTATAGCTTAAAATTGTTTGCGTTCCTCAAAACCCAACTTCTCTAAGAGATTATTATTTAAATTGTACCAAAATCAAAACATTATTATTGCGAAGATGCATGAGCTAATTTATACGCATTTTAGTTTAGGATTTCATAATAAGCAGACTTTCTCCGGAATAACGTTCCCGCACGTTCGGTGAAATGGTCCGAAACTAAATGGCCTGATTTTCACAAGAAAACCTTTTTCAGCGATGAAGCTTATTTTTGGTTGAGTGGGTCTGTATATAAACAAAATTGTCGCATTTGGAATTGTTGGCCTCTATGGCCAAATGATGCGAGCCATAATTTCACAGTCATTGTAGAATGCTTGGTGCCATGTTCCTGAAATAAAGGATGTTGATGTGGGCACCCAAGATGGCGCAACATGCCGAACAGGCAACGGAACAATAAATTTATTAACACCGCTGGACAATTTTTTGTGGGGTTATGGAAGTCGCTTGTCTACTCAAATACATATGCCGCGACCCAAATTGCGGCAAAAAGTGATCGAAAATTGGTTATATCGGCTGGAATTTATTCGTACCAGCCGCGGCAATCACTTATCGTTATAATGAAACTATATTCTTGGTTATGACATTAAATTACATGCACTTTACTCATTCTTCAAAACGGCATGCCTAAAATTTGGTAAGAATTTCTGGATATAGGTGGAAGAGTTTTGTAAAATGTTCGAAGGTAATTGTTGATTAAAACTAATATTATGAGAAAATTAAACAGTAGATTTACAAAACTTTATTCCGGTCTAAAGAAATATGTTTCCAAACATTCTGCATTACACACTTGTATTTGCAATTTCAAACAAAAAAACGCATTTTTAATTTTACGTGCTCAGCTGTGCCAGCCAAAAACTCCAACGCTACCGCGGATTAGACAGGAAATCATATATAAATTTAACTGCTATAAGTTTGAAAGGAATGTTTTTTATGGAAAAAATCATTGAGTTTTTTGTGGTAGAGAAGACAATTTTGAATTCGAATATCAGTTTTTCAGTGTTGCAGATTTCTTTACTTAATTCAAAATATCAAATAATTCTATATTATTTATATCGGCATAGAAATATGATTTCTGCGTGGTTTATATTGAAAATAAAGAATTTTTTCATGACACAGTACAATAAACTTGGAAAATAAAAAACCCTAACATACATATATACCAAAAATGTCTTGCATGCTGCTGGTTCTCATCGTTCCCACGGCAGTCAGGGGATTGAGAAAACATATTCAATCGGCTAGGACTTTCGGCAAGATAGCATTTCTCGTAACTATTTGAGATATATTTTCTGAAGGTATAATAGTAACAACGGCTGTCGATCTTCACAAAGCTTATAATAAAAATACCACAAATACTCTTCGATGCCTTCAAATGCCAACAAAAAGTCATATGCAAATTTATCGCAAGTGCATTATGTATGTGGAATATATGTATGAAGATTTAATATATGAAAATACCATTTAAATAATACTCACAGATCATAAAAATCCACGTAACTCCGCGAAAATCATACCGGCTTGTTTGTGAGAAATTAAACACAAATTTATTTTTCTTTTTGTGCATTGGCAGAAAAATACTCGACGGATAGCGAAATTCACAGATAAATGCTCAGGCCACTGGCCATAATACATACATATATGCATATTCAATTGTGTATATGACATAAATAAATAAATATTCAGGCCTATGCTGTTTGCGAATGTATTAAAAAGAAATACATTTATGTATATAAGACAATGTTTGTATATATGTATGCGATTGGTTGACAACAGTCCCATTCGATAAAATTTAAACAAAACGGTTGCCATACTCTCACACACGTGCTGTGCAAAACAAGAAAAAATTGTTGCATATGCCCAGGCGTAAACATTATTGCGGGTCACAAATATTTCTTTTCAATTTATTGCAAATGAACTCAACTGGTAATTGAAAACGTGCACTGTATGCAATTTTATCTTATGAAAATAAAGATCTGCACTTGATTTTTTTTATCTTCGTTACATAGAATTCTATTTATTTTTTGTCTGACAATCACACAGTTTAAATACATTTTTCTTTTTGTGCCAAGAATTATTGCATCAGTGCCTTTATCTCTTGTGTGCTTAGCGTGATTCTCTGGCTGTAGCTGAGCTACTGTTTATTTGCTTTAGTTGCATGTATGTTTGTCCTCAGATGCCTGATTTTAGTACATATTCTACAGCGACTCAGTGGCCCTCGAACAACTCATGTTGATCTTTATATATAAAGCAGTTGAAATATTATCTCTTATATACATAAATATTTGTTAAAGAGTAATTGCATATATGTTTCGTCAACCACTTATACCATATATTACTTTTGAAGCACTTTTGCTTTCAGGAAAATAACTCGTTTCGGGAAAAAACTCGATATTTATAAGGTTTAGTAAAACAATCAATTGCTTTGCATTGATTAGAAGGTTTTATTAAGCATAATTAAGTTGATCCAAATTAAGTCAAATGATATTTTGAAGGTCATTTCATAGAAGGGTTTCTCGTAGAAACTACTCGTAGAAAACTGAGAAAGTAAATTTTTTAGCAGCAAAATCACTATAGATAAGAACAAGCAGTATTCAATTGGTGCCAAGTTCGGACTATATTTGTGGTTGCAGAAGAACCCCTTAGTTAGGCTCTCAGATCTTCTGACGGGAAACTATTGATGTATGCGGCCTGATGTTGTCCTGATGGGGCGAAATTTTTTTACTATTGGCCACAGCTAGCCGCTTTTGGGTAACTGCTTCTTCAAGCAGTCAAATTGAAAGAAAAGAAAGCAGTAGATAGTAGACACAAGTAGAGTCTTTATGACTATTATTCCAGGTTTGACCGCCATTTTCGTCGGAGCACTACTATTCGACCACGACCGTTGTCGTAGGGAACAAAATAATCACGAATAATCATCTGCTCTAGAAATTAATTGGCCTTACAGAAGGTAGTGTATCGTTGACATCCAAATTATCTAAACGGAATCGACAAAACCAAAATTGCGAGTAATTCGCTGGCTCAGAACCGTAAACTCGATTCTCATGTTTAGGCGCTTGGCTTATGTGTTTGCCTTTATTGAAGAAAAAATTTATATTTTCTCGTTGTTGTTTTCCATCTTTAACACTTTCTCAAAAAATATTGCGCCAAGAAATCATGAAACTGTCTGCAAAGTTTCTTCTTTCTAACGCTAGTAGTCGGACGCGTAGTTCGATCACACTACAACGTGAGGTGAAAATTACTAAAGGCATAAAATAATGGAGTTATTTTTATTAGTCTTTACAAGTATTATATTAGTATATCATATATAAAAAATTAACGTGTATGCCTTTGCTAGATGCCTCATGAAACCTCTTCTTCTATTTGTGATATCAAATTGTGGTTTCAACGGGTATTAGGACGAATAGGACCAATCCTTTGTGAACCTTTCATGGTTGTAATATCCTCGGTAATGTATTCTTGTCTTTCGAAAAGCTACCGATATATGCCGGACATATTTCACAATCAGATTCATTTGCTTCGCTTCTCTATCCAGTTTGGAGACTGTCAATATCATCGGCATACATAATCCTTTGATGCCAAGTTCAGACATAGCTGCATAGAGGGAGTTCCTTTTCGTGCTGCCAAAGGCGGCTTTAGAATCAAAGAAGTGGTGGTGTGTGCGGATTTTCCTTTCACGGGTTTTTTCCAAGATTTGGCGCATGATCGAAAGCCACACCGATAAGGTCCAATCGGTTTGGGTTTCAGACTTTCACACAGTACTCTCGATAGAACTTTATATGCGATGTTGAGAAGGCTTATCGCACGGTAGTTGGCGCAGATTGAGGGATCTTCCTTTTTGTGGATTGGGTAGAGCCCACATCAATTTCAATCGTCGGGCATGCTTACCTCCGACCATATTCTATAAAGAAGCTGATGCATGCTTCTTATCAGTTCTTCGCCGCCGTATTTGAATAGCTCGGTCGGCAATCTATCGGCTTCCGCCACTTTGTTGTTATTCAGACGGGTTCGAACTTTTTCATGGTCGGGCAATCATCCGTCTGCTACTTCGCCATCGATTGCGAAATCTGGTTCACCCTCTCTTGGTGTTGTGCTTTCTCCGTCATTCAGCAGGCTGGAGAAGTGTTCCCTCCATAATTTCATTATGATTTGAACATCAGTCATTAGATCACCTTTTGAGGTTCTACAAGAGTATGCTCCGATCTGAAACCTTCTGCTAGTCCCCGCATCTTTTCGTAGTATTTTCGAGCAGTAATCCTTCGGCCAGCTTCTCAAGCCCTCCGTACTCACGCATTTCACCCTCTCACTTGTTTTTGTCTGCAAATACATCTTGTTTTCGTCTTCTGCTTTCGGAATCTATCCCATCTCGTCGTACCGTCTATGTATTCAGTGCTGAAATTCTTTTTTTTAATACGTTCAGTAGATGAAAGCGGTGAAGAGTCTATGTAGCTGCATCTAGTGGTTTCTTGGAAGTCGTTGGTTTGAAATTTCTGTACAATTTGGGGATCATAAAGTGAATGTTTAATGTTTTCAGGCCATTTGCAGAAATTTTCTATGAAGTCGTTTATAGCGAAAATATATAAAGATTTCATTTAGTTCCTTTTGGTGAAGTTGATGTTGTAATATTGACTTTACTTTCCCGTATCCACAGGAACTTGTTAGTTGCGCTGACCCTATACCTAGGTAGCTTATTCGTATTATCTCATCGATATATCTCTTGATATTTTGTATGTATTAATGTTATAGTAACTGCGACTGTCATCAGAAATAAAAATACTATATGCAACATTCTTTAGCCTTAGCCCTTAATATAAAAAAATTCTCTATTGTGAACTGTTATTCACATTAAATATTTTGGACGATGGCCTAACGCAACACTATACTCTAACGCATATCCTTCGATATCCAACTATTTGTCCTTCAATTCCGTTCGTAATCCCGCCACTTTGCGTTAGAACCAATTTCATGTCTCACTTTTCCAAGCGCAAAGTACATTAAATTATAGTTCGTAATATTTGCAACTGAAACTTTGAAAAATATGAAAATATTCTTTTGAGAAAACACTAAATTTTTCGTGGAAGCAACAAAATTGAATCCTTCAGTGCCACACAACCCACCTAATCCTAAGCAATTCAAACAGCTGAACGTTCGTGCGTTGGCATCTGTCCGGCATTTTGCCAGTTTACATTGAAGGATATGCGGAAAGGATGCGATGAAATGTTGCAGTGATAATTTAATGCTCCAATAAAATCAATGAAGCGGCAAAATGTGAGTGTGCCGAAACAAAAACAAACAGAGAATGCAAAAAATATGGAAACGAAGCTGTGTGTGGCAGCTGTAGACATGAATGAAAAAACGAAAGCTTCGTTGCGTTGGTGTGGCAGTATGCAAAAACTAAAATAGAGTTATCACATAAACGAGAGAGGTGACGTGCAAAGCGGAGGGCAAACCAATATGTAAATAAAGAAGGAAAGCTTGTGGCCGGTTGAGTGCAATGGGGATTTGTTGCGGTGAAGAAATACGAAGATGTGCCATTTTAAGGCAAATCCATCGTTGATACGAGTGCAGCGGGAGCTTTCAAGTTTGGGTTAAAAGGTTCTGTCGTAAATTTGTATTGAGTGGCTAGGGATTATTTGCTACGGAAAATAGATTTAAGTCATTACACTTAATGATGTGTAAATGTGTGTACATATGAATGACCAAAGCGCAATGGTATGTGACCTTTGTTTACAAAACGGACGCGGAAGTATGTTTACGCATGCGATTTAAAGTAGTTGATTCGGTGCTCTGTGTTTTCATTTGAAACATTCCATGTTTCAGTGGAAATTTATGTCCAACAAATTTGACCCGTACTGACAAAAAAACTACAATTTTATGTATTTAAAATCTGTATTGCCGTTCTTAATATATGGTCCTTTTAAGACAATACAAGCAACCAAGCCAGCGGTTAATCCAATTTCCATACACTTGTTTTAAGCCTCGGTTGGGATGTCGTTCGGTGCTTTTTGCGGTATCGAGTTATATTTCCAGCTTCTTTCATTATATTCTTTACCTTCCGACATCATACTTATAAATCACAGTTTCCACACCAGTAATTCTGACGAATGTAGGGTCTTCAGTTGCCTTGTCAAGCGTCTCAATCGCGAACCGTACTCGGCGTGGTTTTTACAAAAGATTGAGGTGTTTTGGTACGAGTTTAGCATTGTCGTGATCGATGACTTCACGACTTTCACCGAATATTTTACGTCACTCAAATACTTGATGATATAGATGCTTCAAAACACTTCTGAAACATTTTAACGACTTCGTAGCCATGATTTTATTGAAAACACGAAAGTTCCAGCAAACTCTTTGTCTAATTTTCTTTTTATGGAAAAAATTGCCCGTTACACTTTCACCTAACCTCTTGATATATGGAGATAAAACTGCATACCAGCATAAAAAAGGTTGTATGATTCTAAGATTTTTTTTATTGATTCGGATTTTGCGCGTTTAAATAGGCCAGACCTGGTCAAATTTGATCAGATGGCATAACTCAAAGTATTGCAGAAAAGTATAAAGTATTTAACGATGTACACACGACCCTGAATCTGGTTTTTATCACGATACTGCTGGCACAGGAGGCAACACAGATTATGAGTTAATCGTAAGACATTATACTTTGGGTTTTCTACCAAAATAAGGATGGTAGATTGATTCTGGACTGGTAACTGCAACACAGAAAAGCAAACCGTTTTCTGATCTCCGAATTCAGGGTCCTTTATATGTATCTAGAATTAGCGCCTTTGAAATCCCCAACGGAAGTATTGCATTTTTGAAAGTCGTGTAGTATATACTTTAGTAAAGTCTTCGCATTACGAATACTGGAGTGAATATGCTCTACTTCTAATTGGTATTTTAGAAAAGTTTATTTGGGCATGGGTGGAATGTGGATATTTCCTACGTATCGCAGCCTTAAGTCTGTAATACTGTCTGTATATACTTTTCCGGGGCCTATTTAATAAGTCCTCAGTTCTTCCTGAGTCTTGTCATAACGGGGTTTTAAATAAGAGCGCTACAAAAGTTTGGGGTAACAATGAAAACCTTTATTCCTGTGAAAGTACTCTCGATTTCCATTATGTATGGATCGATGCCATTACAGAAGTCCAGACGCTGAGCCCAAGTTTCGACGCTTTTCAAGCATAAATCGGCTGATATTGCTGCAATTTCACGTTCGATATAGGAAATAGTCCAACGCCGTCAAAACGCACGACCGAGGCGGCCAATGACTGGGTCGTTTCGTGAGATAACACGTTCACCTAACTTGGTTTTCAATAAATCGATTGTGTGGATTGTGGCGCCGTGCGGTTGGAGCCTTATATTGTAAAACAATTCGGGCTAAAAATTATTTGGTTATCATTGCGCGGTAGCGATTCCCATTCACAGTAACGTACCGGTCTTAGTCCCACAAGACGCATCAAATCGTAATTTCATCGTGTGAAAGACTGATTTGGGTCCTACTCCATTGATAGCGGCAGCAATATTCTCGACACTACGGTCTCACTGCCACGAGAATATTTTGTACTATTTCCATAAAGTGGACGTAGCGTTCTTAAAGTTGAGACCACTAACTCCGAGTTTCGGCAGTAAATTTTAATAATTTCGACTCGTTGTTGAATATCTTTCCATAATGAAATGGCACACCTTATTAAAGAGAAATGTCAAAAGATCGGAAAAAAATATGGCGTCGTTTGCAGTCCCTAACGGTCTACTTTTGTAGCGTCGCTATTGAAAAGCCCATTACTTGTGCCATTTCTGCTTCGTTATCTTGATTTTGGTTATAGATTCTTAGCTGTTCTTGATCGTTATTTTTCTCTGTTTCGGATTCGTTGAGAGTGGTTTCTGACTTAACCAACTCGTCATCTTTTTCGTTGCCGAAAATGCAATTGTGCCCGGGAACCCAGATTATGGAGAACTGTGTATATGGTAACTTTCTGAATACTCCCGTAGTTATTCAATAGAACGCCACATGCCTTCTCTATGACAAGTATTTCTGCTTGGAAGATTCTAGCTCAGCTTGGTAGACGGATAGATGAGAGAGATCTTAAGATTCTGGGGGTATTTGAAACTGTCAGTATAGATTTAGATAGGTCACTCATCGTCTTCTAATCCCCTTTTTCATTCACGTCTAGTGGATAGCCTCAAAAGACTGTATATATTCTGATTTATTTAAATTTGTGTTGAGTTGAGCAGTCGGATGTGACTTCATAGCCCCGGTAACGCCTGTTTAGGCTCTTTTGCATTGCATGAATTGCATTATACATAGTGCTGCTCTCTTTCGACTACGAATAGGTTTAGGAAGCTTCCATTCTTGTCAGCGTATCAGCATTCCAATAGAGATATTTGTTTTTGCACATTAAATAAAAATTTTCGAACTTAAAAACATTAAAAAAGACACAAATAAAAAAAAAACACAAGTTCGAAGAAAATAGTCAAAAACACAATAAATAATGATAAATAAAATCAACAAATCACACACATGCCAATCATATTATTGTGCAAAAAAAAAAGACAGAAACACAGAATACAACAAATAAACTGTTTCATAAAAAACTGAAATCAATTGACAGTGAAATGGCAAATAGAGAAATCCATCTGATTTATCAAGTGTTTGTTGATTGCTGTCAGACACTCAATCATCGCTGACGGTCAATGCTGACATTGACCTTTTTTTGCCTTAAGAATATTGTGATTTTGGCAAAAATATACGAACATATAAATATGTATGCATAATAAAGTGTGAAAATGAAGCAGCTATGCAAATAGCAATCGTCTGTAGTGTTTGCATGGAATTAATGATTGAAGTGTGGCGAATAAAAAAGTGGCCTGGCAAAAACTGAGACGAAAATCATAAAATAAATAAATATTTGTAAATGTGATTTAAAGTTTTTTATATGAAATAAACAAATTTATGAATTTTGTATGAAATGATAACACGACTGTGATTTAAAAAGCGGAAAAATATAAAAATTCAGGAAGAGAAATGCAAATGAAATATGGTTAACATATGTCATACATGCGAATTTCCTCTAAAATGCGGTACAGTGATCAAAAACTTAAAGTTGAGATAGTTGGAACCGGATCACTGTGGTCTTTTCAGGCCAAAGGGGCTATCAGTAGGGTAGTAGAAGTGATATTGCTCCAAAGCGCATTCGTTTCGACAGCAGAGCGGCAATCCTAGCGTTGAGCTCGTTCACTGTGCGCTCGACGAGTGGCTGACTTAATGGAATCGTAGGAAATTGCAGAGCTGATGAGCTCGCAATAAGGTAATCGCTGTCGGTTGAAAATACGTAGCATTTGGCATAACTAAAAAAAAAAAATTTATCGAATGCAAATAGTCAAAGTTTTATGGAGGAAGTTGAAACTGAAGCTTAAATGACTCGCTAGTTCTATTTTTGGTGATTCGGGAGAGATGGTCGAAAGTGATTTTAGCCGCCTCAACAAATTTTTGATAGGTTCAAAGCGTACTGTCAAATTATGGGAGTTTTTATGATCATGGTTAGGTATCTGGGAATTAAATTTCCTAATAATTCCTACATATATTCAATTGTTTTTATGCTCGGTGCTCTAGACTGCTTCGGCGGCTGCCTTGTGAAAGAGAAAGATTGCTATTGATTTTCACGATTCCACCTGCATTCCTCTATGCTCTAGACTGCTTCGGCGGCTGCCTTGTGAAAGAGAAAGATTATTATTGATTTTCACGATCATATCTTCATTCCTCTTGTATTTGTGAATATTAAGATTAATTTTGAAAGATTCGCGAATTGTGATTATACAATATAATGTCCCTATTTATCCTACATTCGCTTTTTCTAACAAATATTGATAGGGATAGAGAAAAAGATAAATAGACATATATTGAGTTCCTCATTCATTATTCTCGTATAAAATTTGTGAGACTAATTCAGATGAATTCACGTATATTAGCATATATTTGAAACATTTCTCACATCTCAAAACTCTCACATGTGATGTGCTCAAAACTACTTGGAGTTTAAAAGGAAAAGGTAAATATCTCTTTTTATACCCTGAACAGGATATATTAAGTTTGTCACGAAGTTTGTAACACCCAGAAGGAAGCGTCGGATACCCTATAAAGTATATATATAAATGATCAGTATGTTGAGCTGAGTCGATTTAGCCAGGTCCGCCTGTCTATCTGTCCGCCCGTCCGTCTGTCTGCCTGTATATATACGAACTAGTCCCTCAGTTTTTAAGATATTGTTTTGTAAATGACATTTTCTCTTCAAGAAGCTGCTCATTTGTCGGAACTGCCGATATCGGATCACTATAACATATAGCTGCCATACAAACTGAACGATCGGAATCAAGTTCTTGTATGGAAAACTTTCACATTTGACAAGATATATTCTCGAAATTTGGTAAATGTTATTTTCTAAGGAAACAATGTAATCTCCGAAGAAATTGTTCAGATCGGTTAACAATAGCATATAGCTTCCATACAAACTGAATGATCGGAATCAAATGCTTGTATGGAAAACTTTGGCATTTGACATGGAAACAATATACGCGTAATCTCCGAAAAAATTGTTCAGATCGGATTACTATAGCATATAGCTTATATACAAACTGAACGCATAGTTACTAAAAGAAATGCACCTGTGATGGGTATATTAGCTTCAGTGCAGACGAAGTTAACGTTTTTTCTTGTTTATACCTAGTATTAGATTTACGGGTCCCAGCTTTCAATCATTACAAATAGTTTCCTTGTAGTCCTTCAAAAGACAAACCTTTCTTTCTGCCATGTGATTGCTTCGAACAGCGGTCTGACATGAAACTTTTACATCTTTATTGTCAATAACAAAGCAAATACCGCATATAGAAGGGTAAACCAACCATATCGCCATAGGAAAGTATGATACTACCTTTTTCTTTATGAATGATACTGAAATTACCACTGACCCCAAATACCTAGAAAAGATAAGAACCAAGCAAAACATATGGTCAATTAATTCACCTTAATTGGCACTTTTGAAAAATCCGTTAGTCATTCGTTTTCACATTGCAGCGCACAATACTTCCTACACAAAGAAGGAACTACACGGCGTATGCGGAATTCTCAAGCAAAAGTGACCTAGTAAAGACTGGCAAAAAAAAATGCATGCATCACATATACACATATATATCAATATATATATATATGCATATGTTTATACACATAAAGCCACATACATGTGTGTGTATGTGCGTTTCAATTTAAAACGCGTCTACAATTTGTCGTAAGAAAATTTATTAACTTGTATGCCAGCAACTGGCTAAGCGCGTCAGTAAAGCGAAAATCAATATGTCAATATGCAATCTATATAGATGGATATCTGCTACGATATAAGTGAGCCAACCAATGAACTGCATATGACCGTGCATTGCACTTACTTTGAAGCTTATGTTTGGGTGCGGGTGTGTTGATTGCTTCGATAACGTCATGTCTTTTCTTGCATATTGTCACACTACCAAATGCACTTAGAGGCAAAACGTCACTACTATGAGCGCTCTAAGGTTGAGTTCAGCGACAGTGACTGAGTCACCCAAGTTGTTAAGGAGAAGAGTTAGTTGTTGGTTAGGCCATCAAAGGACACTGACACAAATATCAAGTGCAAAATAAATGAAGTATATATATGCATGGGTGTGTGTAGACGCAGATGTGGTGGTAGAAAATTAAATTACACTTGTAAGCGTCACCGTACTCATTTGGGTACAAGCACACATACATATGAATTACGTATGCAAACATACATACATATGTACATTGAAATACCACATAGGTACATATTTAAGTTTATTCATATCTTAAGGTGGTCCGAAAAAGCTTTTAATATTTTTTCCTCAGATATCGCGACAATATCGTTGTAAATTTAAAACGAGTCAACTCTGCAAAAAATTATTTTCGACCTCTTTTGAAGATAGTTAAATCCCTACAAGTACAATTTTTCATTTTCACGAAAAAGGTTTGTTCAAAAGCATTAAAAACGCAAACAAAATAAAAAAATATTTTTATAATAAATCAAAAACCACAAAGCGCCGAAAGTGGTTAATATTACTATTAAGAGCTCAGGCTTTACCAAAATTTTTTATTCATGATTTCTGACGATATTTTCATGTTATCAGAGGAGAAAAAATTAAAATAACATTAAAAACAATTTTTTTTTGGAAATTTCAGTATAATTAGAATCTTTTTAATTAAAAAAAAAACAAGAACTAAATTTTAATTTAAATTATTACCTTAAGCAGTAATCCATGTCAAATTTCGTGAAAATACCCCGTCAAATGCAAAAGATTTCCATACAAGAACTTGATTCCGATCGTTCAGTTTGTATGGCAGCTATATGCTATAGTTAACCGATCTGAACAATTTTTTCGGAAATTATATTATTACCTTAAGCAGTAATACCTGTCAAATTTCGTGAAGATACCCCGTCAAATGTAAAAGTTTTCCTTACAAGAACTTGATTCCCATCGTTCACTTTGTATGACAGCTATATGCTATAGTTAACCGATCTGAACAATTTCTTCGGAGAATACTTTGTTGTCTTAGAAAATAATCTACACCAAATTTCGTGAAAATATCTGGTCAAATGCAAAAGTTTTCCATACAAGAACTTGATTCCGATCGTTTACTTTGTATGGCAGCTATATGCTATGGTTAACCGATCTGAACAATTTTTTCGGAAATTATATTATTACCTTAAGCAGTAATACCTGTCAAGTTTCGTGAAGATACCACTTAAAATGTGAAAGTTTTCCATACAAGAACTTGATTCCGACCGTTCACTTTGTATGGCAGCTATATGATATAGTTAGCCGATCTGAACAATTTCATCGGAGAATACATTATTACCTTAAGCAGTAATACCTGTCAAGTTTCGTGAAGATACCACTTAAAATGTGAAAGTTTTCCATACAAGAACTTGATTCCGATCGTTCACTTTGTATGACAGCTATATGCTATAGTTAACCGATCTGAACAATTTCTTCGGAGATTACATTGTTGCCTTAGAAAATAAGTTGTGCCAACTTTCGTGAAGATACATTGTCAAATGTGAAAGTTTTCCATACAAGAACTTGATTCCGATCGTTCAGTTTGTATTGCAGCTATAAGTTATAGTGGTCCGATATCGGCAGTTCCGACAAATGAACAGCTTCTTGAAAAGAAAATGAGGGACTAGTTCGTATTTATATTACGAATTTATTATACAGACGGACAGACAGACGGACATGGCTAATCGACTCAACTCAACGTACTGATCATTTATACATATACTTTATAGGGTCTCCGACGCTTCCTTCTGGCTGTTACAAACAACGTGGCGAACCTAATATACCCTATTCAGGGTATAATAAAAAAAAATTTTATTTTAGTCAACCCTAATATATATACTTATATGTATGTATGCTTGTATTTATTTGTGTCCTTTATATCCATGGTATTCCCAATTGCGTTCATCGACTTTTGCATTTATTCACAATTTTGTTGACTATGGCAAGTGTTGTTGCATAATTTATTGCTTTTAAATTGAGTAAAGCCTTTACCATTGATTAAAGCGTAAAAGCAGCACTAATAATGCAAATTGTAAAGGTACTTATATTGCTCTTTCTGTGTAAAATTGCTTAAGCAGAATTGTGTAAATTGTTATATACATGCATAATGATATATATATTTCAGTGTCGTTGATGCTCATTTGATAGCCACTTATCCCTTTAATATGTAGTAATATTTTCCACAGTAATTTTAATAAGGAGTCACAAATACAGGTAATTGTGGACAAACTTAGACAGTTAGGGTTACAAATAGGTATAAGTTAATACGTCAGAGCTTAAGTCTTTGATTCTATATACTCGTAATAATATATAAGTTAAGTTAAGTACTAAAATAAAATAAAATAAATAGAATAATAGTTACTATATTTAGCGTAATTTGAAAGTATTGATTTTGATTGCGAATCAGATAGAATTAAAAAATGTCAATTTGAGGAATATAAAAATCTGGATGTAACCGAACATGACTTCCCGAATCATTTTTAAATGAAGATCACGTTGCAGATTCCGTGTGTCCAAATAGGTTTCAAAGTTTGATTATAGACTAAGATTTTATTTGATATTGTTAAGGGTGATTTCCTTCCGATCAACCAGTTTATTTTGTGGTATTTTAGTTTTAGTTCTGAAACTTTTTTTTGTATATGCTTCTTCCAATTTAATTTTGCATCCAACGTCATACCAAGCTATTTCACAGAGATGGAGTACGGGATTTCTTCATTTCCAATATGCAAGGGGATCTACGTAGCACTTTTGTTAGTGAAGTTTATCTGGAAGACTGCAACTGGTTTAAAGTAATGTACCACTTCCGTGTCCATTCTACAATTTGATTTAGTGAAGACTGCTTTCTATGCGACGACTCAACTTCATTTTTGCCGGTCGTAATGATGCAGGTATCATCTGCAAATGTGGCTATTGTGCAGTTTGGCTAGTAAACAAACTGTATAAGAGCGGTCCCATGACACTTCCTTGGGGTACACCTGTTTTTATCGGCTGTAATGTAGTATACATATGATTGTCCATGCTTGATATTGAAGTGCCCAGGTAAGAGTCAACTAGATCGGTTAGATATTGTGGATAGTGAAGTCTTAATTTGTATTCGTGTAGAAAATGTTTATTTTTTTCTTTTACCTTTTGACAGCTTATACAATAAGCATTGTACGGTGTCAGTCTGCATGTTCGGTCCATATACCATTCATGTCACGTTTACCTGCTTGTTAAGCAAGTGAGGGATTAACTCCACCGAGGCTCAGCTATATTTATAAGATGGTTTTCAATTATATATCTACAAATACCCTGAGGCAAATAAATTCTCTCTTTTCTGGTGTCTAATTGTAGGATAGTGTTTTGGCTTCTTCATCTGCTTCACAGTTACTACGTATATCCCTCTACCTTGAAAACGATTGTAGGTTTATTGTGAAATGGAATTTTAGTTCCACTAAGAGATCAAGACATTATTTGACTAACTTTGACGAAGTCTTAAGAGACTTTAGTGATTTCAAAGCTGTTTGGCTATCTGTATATAACTATAAATACATATATTCCTAGTTGTTTGTATATTCATTATTAGAACAATAAACTTTATTAGTCTTTCATTAAAGGCTGTGATCTCCGCTTGGCAGGCACTGCATTAGTCTGGTAGACGGAAGCCGATTCTGGCCATTCTATTACCTAATTTGCAATCATTCGTGTATATGCTTATCACTGTCTCGTCCGTGCTACCTGTTTACCTCGTATCTATCCCCCTCTTCACTGAAAGGGAGACTATATTGAGGACCGAATTTAAGTTTAATTCTATAGGATTTCCGTGGTATTGGGTAGAAAATGAAGCTTAGTAAGTATTATTATATGCCCCCTATTATAGACGACTAATAGAAATTATACTCTCAGTCTAAGATCTCACTTCACTGACTGTTGCTTTCAGAACAAGTTTCTTGCCATTAAATGTAAAATAACATTTAGTGCCTGAACTAGCGAATGGCGGAGATAAGGATTTGAATCGTAAGGGAAAAACATGTATAATTGAACCAGTTCTGTAGTTGTCCTCGAAAGCCATTAATAATATATAACACGGAAAAATGTAAACTTTGGTTGCAGTGAAGTTAGAATAGTCTACACAAATAAATAAGTTCCCAAGGCAAGAATTTGATTTTGATCGTTCAGTATGTATGACAGCTATATGATATAGTGTTCCGACAATGGCGACACAGACAAATAAAAATCTTCTATAAGAGACTCTACCTGCTCGATTAAGTCAAGACTGAAGAAGTCGCACGATAGGGAGTTTTCTTGTCTGAAACCTCGTTTTGTATCGAACGGCTCGGAGAGGTCGTTCCCGATCCTGACGGAGCTTTTGGTTTTGCTCAACGTCAGTTTACACAGCCGTATTAGTTTGGCGAGGATACCAAATTTAGACATCGCGGCATAAAGGCAGCTCCTTTTCGTGCTGTCAAAATCTCTTTTCACAGGTCTTTTCCAAGTTTTGACGCATGGTGAATATCTGGTCGGTTGTTAAGTTTCTAGGCCTAAAGCCTATCAGTTTGTTGACGGTGGGCTTTAATCTTTCACACCATACTCTCGATAGAACCTTATATGCGATGTTTAGGGGACTTATCCTACGGTAGTTGTTGCAGATAGTGAGGTCTCTCTTTTTGTGGATTAGGCAGATCACACTTAAACTCCAATCGTTGGGCATGTTTTCGTCCGACCATATTTTACAAAAAAGCGGATGCATGCTCCTTATCAGTTCTTCGCCGCCGTGTTTGAATAGCTCGGTCGGCAATCCATCGGCCCCCGCCGCTTTGTTGTTCTTCAGACGGGTAATTGTTATTCGAACTTCTTCATGGTCGGGCAATGAAACGTCTGCTCCATCGTAATCGATTGGGGAATCGGGCTCGCCTTCTCCTAGCGTTATGCTTTCATTCAGCAGATTTTGGAAGTTTTCCCTCCATAATTTTAGTATGCTGTGGGCATCGGTTAATATATCACCATTGGGGGTTCTACAAGAGTTTATCTCCAGTCTTGAAACCTTCTGCTAGTCGCCGCATCTTTTCGTAGAATTTTCGAGCAGTAATCCTTTCGGTCAGCTTGTCAAGCTCTTCATACTCACACACTCACACGCCTCAACCCATTTGGACATGTTTCTTTGTGGAATTTACCGACTGTTGTGCCAAAGATACCTTCCTTGCCAACCCTGGCGTTAAAGCTAAGCACGATTTCGACATCATGGCGGGGCAGCACTCATAAGTGCGCTCCAAGCGCTCATAGAAGGCATCTTTGGTCACATAGTCCTGCTCTTCCGCCGGGGCGTGGGAGTAAATCAGCGATATATTAAAGGCTTCGCTTTTTGCGGATTGTGGCTAGACCTTCATCCATCGGGGTGAATGATTCGGCGACGGAATTTCTCTCCCACCACAAATCCCATACCAAATTTGAGCTCCTTTACATGGCTACTGTAATAAATGCCACAACGCCTTACTTGCCTCAGTTCTTGTCCTGTCCATCGCATTTCTTGGACGATGGTGATGTCAGCCTTCACTCAAACGAGGTGGTTGATGTGGTGGGCAGCGGCACTTTCTTAATTAAGGGACCGGACATTGCAGGTGCATGCCCTTAAATCGTTATACTAGTGCGTTTGCCATGGTCGTCATCAAAAGGGGGCGTCGGTCATCCGAGGCTGTTTGTACTTTTTCATTGGGTTCGCTTTTTACGTGGTCCCAAACCTAGCGCCTAACCCTTTGAAGGGCGTGCTTCGCCTTCATACTTTAACTCGTCTTCAAACGGATGTTCTTTGGCTACACAGAGAACACTTGGTCTAGGACCGGAAGTCGTGAGCTGCTTGAGCCATAAGAATCGTTTCTGGCCACTTCCAAGTGAATGTCAATCAGAGAACTTTCCTCACTTGCGTGAACTTCTAAATATGACTCCATTCTCCGGCGTAATAAATACACTGTTATTAAAAAGAGATTCGTTCTGAATTATAGTAAGATAACTATCATATCGACCGGTGCACGCGGTATAAGTAAATCAACCCGGAAGTTCGAAATTAATAGGTATAGAGAAACTAGAAGATGTATTAAGCACAGTTTTGACGCAAGAGCATATTGCTATTGAGAAAACATTCTCTATGGATACTAAAAATACATCCGGTAGATCGAGCGATATTTTAGGTAATAAGTCAGCCATAGGCCCTGAAGTCCACATAATTGCTACCTTGGGGGCTTTGAAAGTTATAGTCCGAAGTTTAAGACGTGAGCTGGCATATCTTAAATACAATATTTATGCAAATTTTTATTCCAATAACTTGATCAGTGTTTGATTTATGTACTCTAAAGTGAAAATTTGAGATGGAAAATTAATACACATAAAAATTTGGACCCTATAGGAGAACGAGATAAATTATTCGAATTTTGTAACCCATTTAAATATGAACATATATTCTGTTGCACACTGTAACTTAATTTCAATTATCCAATTGAATACCAAAATGTATAATTACCAATTCGAACCGTACAAAACCAAATATTCAATTTCCTTAAATGCAAACTTAATTACAACAACATCAGCAATACATACAAACTTTGAAAACTTCATTAAAATTTTACAACACTACCCATTTGTGGTCTTTAAGGTCGTTGTCGTAAACTTTCTGTCAATTAAATCATAGATTTTGACTCAATCGAAAAGACAATTATGGCGGCAAGACAGAAAGTGACATTACCACAAACCGAACGAATATATGAAATAAAAAGATTGGTAAGAAGCAGACATAGAGATAGAGAGTGTGGGGGGTGAGAGCAGCATAAGAACACTTGTCTGCCCACAGAATTAAGTCGCACTTACAGCAGCTTAAATATAAATCACGCACACTTAAAACATATTGTCACAAAACGTCACTGCGGCATTGGAGGCGATAACTTTTTGCGGGCACAAGCGTTTTTAGCGTTCGTAGAAGACTTGAAACTTGACGTAATGGTGGAGAAATGAAATCAAACCACTTAGTAAGAGCTTAATGGCCAATAAAGCGATTTAGCAGACGCAAAGCACGCACAAATGCAAATAGTAAGGAGGGGAACCAATGTGTAAATCTGTTGCCAACTTAGCACACAAGTGAAGAGAGGAAGGAAGTTGACGTCTATATATGTAGGACTACAGTGTGATTTATCACTACATATATTTATATTCGCTCCAAAGCTTAAATACTTAAGTAAGTGTGTGCGTTATCTTGCGTTGTGTCAAAAATTAATGTCAAGTATACGCCATGGCGAATGCTTAGTGAAGAGTGTGTACACATTTTTTGGCGGGCAAGTTTCACGTACACGCATATAAGCCACACTATTTAGCCTATATTAATCACGAAGGTTATGCGCTTATGAAACAGTTATGTATATTTATCCGTATGTAAGCTCAGAGCTGGAAATAGATTATGACAGGCATTAATTGAATATAATTTATGATAAGAAGGCAGCACGTCAGCGGTATTCATCAAAGAATGCATTCATATTTATTAAGAAGTTGTGGATTGCGCATAAATTAATCATAAATTAATTTTATTAAAAAGTTTGTGAATTATTTGATTTATAGGCAAACTTTGCTGCAGCAAAAGTGGAGCAGCTGAAGGCTTTCGCTTTCACTTCTGCTTGAACTCGTCACAGTAGCTCGCCTTTGGCAGCAGTTCGATTAATTTACTCATCCCTGCTATAATTACTTCATTAATTGACTGTAAGAATTACCATTACATGCTTTATGTGCTATTTAGTGGTGTAGTGTATTTGATTTCAGCAGCTTATTGAATCGGTAATATTCAATTGACTCGCCGTATAGCCATACTTTTGGCTTATTAATGATTGGTGTTATTAATATTGCGGTGAAACATAAAATGTACTTTTCTAAGCATATTTATGTTATAAAATTTTATTGCAGCATTATTATTTTTGATCTATAACGTAATTAAATCTATATTTAGCTGGTTTTCTTATTAAACAGTTTATTGGGTTTGTGACCTTTTACTTTTACGGTTTTTCCTAAACTCGCGGTTAAATTAAATTAAATTGTGCTGCAGTTTCTTTTACAGCAGGCACTGTTAGGCTTTGATAAAGGACGTCGTTTCAGGGACAAAAAAGGAGCATACACCAGAGTGCAACGAATTTTATTTTGAAAGGCTTGAATGATTTTGAAAATTTAAACAACAGAGCTGCCTCAGATACGAATTCCATATGACAAGCTCGGTATTAGAATGATATGATTTCTTAAAAAAAAGCACACTAATTATTAAGCAAATTCAAATGGTTTTTATTTAATGTGAAGTACAATCGATACAATTAAGTCCTTACGAGGGCTGCTATATATATTTCTGGCCTAATAATGAAAAGAGGAATATTTATCAACGAAAATGGTTTTATTGTTTTTCAAAATATTCTCCATCAAGATTTATACACTTCTGCATGCGCTCAAACCAATTTTCGAAGCACTTTTTCCACTCCGATTGAGACACCTCCAAAACATGGTTTTTGAATGCTTCAACAGCATCTTCTGGCGACGAAAATCGTTGACCACGCATTATTTTCTTTTGTGTGGGAATAAAAAGTAGTCATTGGGTGCCAAGTCAGGGCTGTACGGCGGTTGACCCATCAATTCGACGTTTTGGCCGGTCAAAAAGGCGCTGGTTTGAGCCGATGTGTGAGAGCTCCCATTGTCATGGTGCACAATGATTCGTCTTCTCTTGTTCGTTTTTCGAATTTCTCCGAAGACTTCAGGCAAACAAATGGTGGTGTACCACTCAGAATTGACCGTCCTACGTTGCTCAAGCGAAACAGTCGCCACATGACCAGTTTTGCCGAAGAAACTGCTTCGAAGTGCTTCTTCCACGAACAACTTTCGTTGGATTTGGCTCGTCTTGGAAGACCCACACGGTCGATTGTTGTTTTGTTTCGGGCTCATACGCATAGATCCATGATTCGTCACCTGTGACGATCTTATAAACGTCTTTTGAAGCACCGCGATCGTATTTTTTCAGCATTTCTTTACACCAATCCACACAAGCCTTTTTTTGAGCGATTGTCAAATTGTGCGGGATCCAACGAGAACAAACCTTTTTTACGGCCAGGTGTTCATGCAATATCGAATGTATGCTGGTGGGAGAAATGCATAGGCATGCCTCTATCTGAAGGTATGTTATATGACGGTCTTGCATTATCAGTTCACGTACGGCATCGATGTTTTCTGGCACAACGGCTGTTTTTGGACGACCTTCACGGAATTCGTCTTTGAGCGAGCGTCGGCCACGATTGAATTCGTTGTACCAGTTTTTCACAGTGCTATAGGATGGTGCTTCATAGCCATACAAAGATTTTAGTTCATCGATGCACTCTTGTCGTGATAATCCACGTCGAAAGTTGTGAAAAATGATCGCACGAAAATGTTCACGAGTTAATTCCATTTTTTGGCCGAGATGAATTTTTTAATTCCCTGTAAATAAAACAATTCACGATTAAATGACAAAACGTTCTGAGTGATGTCATGCTAAAAAATGTCAAACTTTCCAATGGAAATGTCAGATTGCACCTGGCAACACTTAGTGTTGCCCTAGGCCAGAAATATATATAGCAGCCTCCGTAATATAACATCATCAAATGGCCTCCACACCTCTTTTTCAGGAACGAACTCAAGTCGTATGTCGCGAATAGCACATTCAATATTGACTTCTAAAGCTTGAAGAGAGTCTGGTTTATTGCTATAGAACAAAGAATTCAAATCATTCCACAAATATGGTGCTAAATTACAACTTCTTGAAGGTTAGTCTATGTCACCTTTTCTTGTAATAATCGAATATCAAAACTTTTTTCGCAAAAACTAGATTGTTCTACGTGCTGTGTAGCGCGTAGCCCGTCTTGTTGGAACCAAGATCAAGATCAACTTCTTCCAATTGCGGTCATAAGATGTTGGTTATCATTTATCTACATGGTTCTCCATTGACAGTAACAGTGCCACCAGCTTAACCAGAACGACTATTTTGATAATAAAGTTTAATAATTTGTAAACGTTGTTCTTGCATATACATATCTTTCTACTATAATGAAATTGTAAACATTACTGAATTCAATGAAAATAAAATTATAGATCATGGCATATTAAAAATAGCCGAAATAACACTTAGAAATTATATCATCCCTATTGGAAAACCCGGCAAAGCAGCTTGTGCTTTAGACTGAGGTGGCAGCTTGACCTTAGGAGCCTGTAGAACTAATCAAACCCTAAATTGGGTTGGGTTCTCTTGATTTTCCTGCGGCCACTCCATATACGCCTTACCAATTGTAAGTTTAAGATATTTTGCGCTTGCGCTTGTTACGAGCTGACTGACCATATAAGTGCACTTGTGGCAGTAGAATTGCCACTTCACGCCAGCTGTGCAGTGTCAGCCGCATAGATTGCCGTAATTGAGTCAGAGTCAGACTTGATCACTGACAGGTCCGCGGTGTAGATAGCGTTGAGCACCGGTTTAAGAGTTTAAGAAAGGTAAATTGAGATACACTAGCGCGTATACATTTCAGATTTTACTTAGCATCTCGACAGCGGACGTAGAACGTCCGATTACGCAAGTATAATTTTAGCAGACGGCAGAAGGGCTTTAATTTGCCAGGTGCCAGATATTGTCAATGCGGAAATCAAGAGAAAGTGCAGAACAGTATTTCAAATTTCACATTGCATCACTTATAAAGCGTTCAAGCAGTTGTGCTATGTTGTTTTTAGAAGGTGATGCGGTATACATGCATATGTGGTTTCTATTTCAGGAGAACTGAACAAAAATATGATTCAAATATTTTTGAAATAACTGCCAGTTGGCTAAACGTTGAATACGAATTGATCAGATGCTCATGTTTACCAAGCTTCGAAGACAAAATTATTTCAGCAGATTTCCATTGAGTAGGAATGGAATGCCAGAGTCTGAGTATATATTTAAAAATCATGACAATCATGCTGGTTACAGATTCCACTTTTTTAAGTGTATGAAAAATGCTGACTTGGCAAAAAAATCATCAAATTTGTGAAAAAATCGCCATTTTTTCGCAAGTTCAATAAAATTTAAAAACTATTTGTTTTGTTTTCTTTAAGAAACCAAATAGATAGTGTCCACTTAAGAGGGCGCAATATTGCTATGTCTTACTGACTTATCAAACTTTTTTGAATGCTTATCGTTTTATTAAAATCTTTATTTTAAACCAATTATTAGACTTAAGAATTTATTTGTTGAAGTAAATCTGATTATTATATATATACTATATATTACGATAGCAGCGCCATCTATAAACCATACAAAATTTTCCATATGGTGTCTAATACATAAACCCTGTTAAATGTAAGTACTTTGAAATAAATATTTTCATTTCTTTGCTCTTCTCAAGCGTAAATCCATTTTGAAAAGTACTAATTTAAGGAAAACAAACAGTTTATGTAAACATAAAAGCAATAAAGCCGCAACCAAAAACATTCAAATATGTGGCCATAAGCAAGTGCATATCGTCACCTAAAATGCAAAATAACGTATCATCAAAAAAGTCGAAATTGAGTGTTTTATAGATTACGCTTTAGTACTTGAAATTACATACATAATATTACATATGTTCAATATTTTCAGGTTCTGCGCTCAGATGTAAACTAGTTTCAACCAATATTAATTTTTTTTTTCACTCATGTTCCATTTTATTTCGTGTTTCTTTCATGCCACTGTAAATTTCCGAAAATGTTGTTACGTTATTTTGCATTTCAGGTGACGATATGTATGTATGTGTGAACAAAAACAACATTAATAGATATAGCAATAATAATACAAATATGTGTAAAAACAGTGCTGTTACATTTCCAAGTATGCCCTCAACAAGTGCCTAGCGCCCTCAAATATGCAACATTTTATTTGTTTTCATTTTTCACTCGTTGCGGGCCAGCAGAAGTGCGAGCGCGTGCCAAAACAAACTCTCAGCATATGGCTTCACCGCCGAAAGTCCAATAAATGAATTCAATATGTTTTCTTATATATACATATATCTATATATATGCATATGTATATTTAAAGCTTGTAGCTTATCTACCGGTATAGATGTTTATTTACATGCTCAGACGTGTTCATATGAAAGTACAAGTCGCTATTTTTCCCATACATATTTATAAGAGTATATAGCTTAACTGTTGTTTTCACTTTTGTTTCTATTTTACTTGCTTATGGAAATTTCGTGGCGTTAACATCCACTTTCTTTCATTTTATTGTTATTATTTTGAAGATGTGATGTTTATTTTTTGTTTGCTTCTGTTTCAGCCATGCTGAGAATATTTGAATCTAAAGCACTTAAATCCTTTTAGTCGATTAGTGACGCATTTTAATATACAAGAAGAAGAAAATATATGTTTTTTCTGTATTTAAAATGCTTATAGTCGTGTACTTTTACTGTATATCTATTACTATGTCAGTGGTGGGAATTTGCAAAATAACACAACAAACAAGTAAAAAATGATTAAGTTTTGTCGTAACTGATTATTTTATACTCTCGCAATTTGCACGGTCAAAAAGCGGGAAATGTTTTCATATTGCTAACTCATACTATTTGTAATAACGTAATTAACCAAATGAGACATATCTGATAATCTGCATAAATAGTGATGAAATAAATTTAATATATATAGTATATTGGGTAAATTAGGCAAAAGTCAGCCAAGACCATACTCATTATCAGTTGCGTAGCTAGGGGGGGCGAAGGGGGTCGTCGCCCCAGGCGCAGTGTCTTGGGGGCGGCAAAAATGGTATTTAAAAACTCCAATTCGGGCAAAAAATGCTGCAAATTGTGTCGAAAGTGTACAAGATATAGGGCGAAAATGGGTTTTTTCTATGGCTTTTAATAAGATGTCTTGTAAATTCACTATCAATTTCCTAAAAAACCGTATTGTGAGAATTTGGGAACTTCAGAATTTGCGTGGCTTCTAGTTCCTAAATTTTATATACTTAATATCGAAAATATTTTGTAAAAATTCACTTTTGTTCGAACCACCTCATGAAACTTGTAGGTAGGTAGATAAAAGGGGGCGGCAAAACATCCTTGGCCACGGGCGCCCGAAGTTGTAGCTACGCCACTGCTCATTATTTAATCCAGTTTTGTTTACGAAAATTAGTAAAATATCACAAATTTTTATCAGCATAAGCGGTATAAAACTATATTGAAAAAATCAAAAGATAGAGTATTGGTGAAGCTAAGTGAAAGTCTGCACTGATTATATTAACTTTGAAGGCTACTCAAGTATATTCAAAAACATATTGTTATACAATTTTATGAATATACACTAACCGACATATTCGGAATAAAGTAAGTTAAAATAACGCAAATCACTATGGAAAATATGGTATATGGAAGCTGGAACAATTCGTAGGCTGATTTCACACATTTACGGAATATATTCGATATTATACCTTCACTTAATTTTGTTAAGATAACTATAAAGTCAACCGGAAGTTTAAAAATCTTCATATTAAGTGGGGGCTAGTGGAAGAATTGACCGATTTTACGCATTTTGGACAATATTATGTTGAAAAATTAATCTCCGTTTTTCAATAAAATATTTCAGAGTTTGACTGATATTTTTGCTATAGTCACTTTGGTACATATTCTGCATCTGGTATTCAGTATGTTGAAAAGTTATTGCTCAATTTTGACTATTTTTAGATGAGCGATGGCTTACTTTAGAAGCACTACTCGTCCAAGCTATACTATACCAATTACTTCTTTGTATGCTGTCAAGTGAAAGAATCACATCAAATTTTGGATATAAGGATGACGATGTGATTTTATAAACCAAATTTCATTGAAAATGATTGAATAAGTCCAGAGTTATAGGATTTCACTTAAAGGTGGGCGTCAACTCGTCCATTATTCAAGTTGAACACCGGCAGCTTTGAGCTTTAGTGGCTTATGATAAATGTACATTAAATCTATTAGCGGCAGAGCTACGCCCCTTTAAAAAAAATAGTTCACAGATGCCCCTATCAACTGCGATGCTTTGCACCAAAGCACAAATTCGTATCCTAATTTGCGTTCTCACGTTAAGCTACCGCTTATATTTTTATTCTGAAAAAAAATGTAAAATAATAGTTTGAGTTTCATAGATTATTGCTTCGCAGAAATAGCAATCAAGTAAGGGATTTCATTAAGATTTTAGTATATAAGTATGTAAACTTATCAAATTAGCATTGAACAATTTCATGCATTCTAAAATAAACCTTTCGAAGTAAGCAATTTTGGAATCTATGTAATGTGAAATCAAAATTTTCCTACGCTAGTGCTAGACCTTTTGTCTTAATTCCCCTCAGCGACTATATTTTTAAAACCACTATTAATTCATCAATCTTTTCTTATGTGTATGAGTGACATATACCGATTAAAAGGACTGGGCAAATATCAAAACCTGGTTTTCTAGTAAACGGTTTTAAAGAGAACTGTTCCATTAGACGAATTATACATCGGTATATGAAAAAAAATTAACCGTGTCGGGTATAATTTGATTTGGCGTATGGAAGTCACGGGAAGATATGTATATATTAGCCATCTTTTGGAAGAAAATTCCAAATATGTTTTGGGACCATGAGAAGTGCTTACTAGATATTCAAACAAGCAGCAAACGTCTAACTCGTTATCTCATCATGGTTGATTTAAAAAAAATCCAATTTCGACTAAAGAAACGATAAGTAAATGGGAAAACGTGCGTCTTCGAAATTTGAAATTGTTATGGAAACTGTGTGCTGCATAAAACATGGCTTTTAGAACCAGCCACGGGCAACAAATTCAAATTATTTTTTTGGTTCAGTTTCGCGGATCAGTTCACTGTGTTTCGCTGAGAATGCACTGACAAATTGGTGGATAATGAGTCGAAAATTCTTTTGAAGATTTTAGATAGCGATAAGTTATATGACGCTAAGACGGATTGTAGGTATTTGTTGACTAAAAATATGTAAATTTGATCTCTGTTACCATGGAATACTTTTTATTTCGCATATTACATTTATTAGACATAATATGCCGATTAGCTGCACAATTGATGAATCTTCGTGCTGGTGGTAGATATGTGAAAATTGGGATAACTAAATGTTATGTAATCCTAGAACCTTTAATTTACAGTGATAATGAAAAGTCACGACAATTATGTGGTTGCTTTAAACAGCAATTGATTGCCTTTTCAGTTTTGGACAAAATTCTTATTCAGTACAGTTCTTGTGTAAATTTTACCCTTTAACAACAACATCTAGTCTTCTTTCTGTTACCAGACTACGATTCAGATAATTATAGGATGGAACTACAAATTGGCTTTCTCACAGAATCGTCATTCTAACAGAGCTGCTGGAAAGCTCCGTTACAATAATGAAATATACTTGAAGTTGTCTAACAGGAGAGTGTTATTTTGATTGTCATTTAATTAATTTCATGTCAGTATATTTTATAGCAAGTTTTTTTCTCTATTAAATGAGTAGCGCGCACAAAAGTATACTACGCTTCAGAGGAGTTTCATAAGAAGCCGGGTTTTCACAATTGGTTGTGGACTTATGTGCATACAGTTTGGTTATATATGTTATTTGTTTGGCTTACAGAATGTGTACATGCGTGTATATGTAGTATTGTGTGCTTGGAACAAGTTAATCAAATGTACTTAATACATAAGTGAGTGTCTCTCAGGTTTCTCTTCAAAACAATTAAGCGCACTCAACAGGCTGCCAGCTGGTATAAGCTAATAATTTAAATACTCTTTCTTTGAATTTTACTGTCACATATTTGCCAGCCTATTAATATACACGTATGCACGAGTACATGTATTTCTGTGAACCGGCATACATATGTATACTTGCGTGTCTAACTGAATAGCTGCTAATTTTCTACATATCCTACGCTGTAGTTGCTTCAGAGATATAATATTTAGGCATTATTTAATTTGCCGCCCAACGAACAACCAACTAATCAAACATACAATGAACTTATGTAGTAGATACATTCGTATATATGTATATACCCACGCAAATACTTAGTATAAACATATATTTTGTAAGGTTGTACTTGTGTGACTCTGTTCTGCAGCATTTAAATACAATATGTATCTGCAGATGAATGAGTTCGTAAGCCTTAAAGTATGCTATGTGGTAATTAATTATAGAAATAGCAATAATAGAGCATTGCAGTGTAGTGGGTGTATAACAAATTAGTCATACAATGTCGTACATCCCAATTTATGTTAACACGTTTAATAAACATTTTGAATTCTACGATTTCGAATTCTCAATCTAGAGATGCTAACATCAAGATATGAACGAATAATCCTGCATTATAACATATAAGTGTTTAAAACGTGTAATTTACGCATTCAATTCTAGGAGACAAAAGTCAGTATAATGGTTATCTGAAGCTTAAAGGGTTACATGGGTTTCCTCGGGTAAAAACAGCCTTTTTTTAAATTTAGTTTTTTTCATTAAAAAACGATATTTTTTTATTAGAATTTTTTGTTTTTACAATTATACAAGTACGCTATTAACAAAGAAGTTCTGGAATTTTTGGAAAAATTTAAAACTCGGCCTTTGCGACGCCTCCATAAAAGATGCGCTCGCGTTGGCATGATAGATTCTTACAGCATTATCTAAACTGAAAAAATACGTGCTTTAGTTAAAATTTTAAATTAGAACTTTTACGAAGGAAAAAAAACCATTTAAAATTGTATTGGATGTTTTTACAAAAAAATGAAAATTTCAATGAAAATTTCGCGACACTTTTTTTCAAATAGTTGTAATCGAAAAAAAACCTTCGTCCAAAACCCAGATCTTTGAGTTACAGTTCTTAATCTCAAAGATCTGGGTTTCGGACGAAGGTTTTTTTCGATACAGTTCTTAATCTCAAAGATCTGGTTAAAATTTCATGAAGATCGGTTGAGTAGTTCTCGAGAAATCTTGCCAACGTACTTCAAAAGCACAGTTTCGAGAAAAACGCGTTTAAAGAAGACGCACTTAGCCTAGCTAGCCTCGGGCTTGACTTATCTCCGAAACTATTACTCGGATTAACTGAAAATTTAGGACAATATTCTGCAGGTGTTGTAGAATTTAATAAGACAATAAAAAAACTAGATACTTTGAAACCCGTAGGCCCATGTAACCCATCAAGACCACAATAATGTGCGACACTCCTAGTGTAACGGCCTAAAAACAGTCGGTTTTAGGAAATTAGAAAAAACGATTGTATCATTTGCTTTAACATAATTTAAGAATACACAGTAAAATTAAGAAACAAAATTTAAACATTCTTCGTAAGTGATTGCGTCGAAACAGAAAGAATTTGATAGTAGTTGGAGCGTTTATGTCTGAGTAATCATTAAAGCAAATTTCAAAAAGTTGTTTGGGGAAAAACGTGATTTTAGGGTTTAGTGATAAACTTTTGGAGCTGATGGTTAATTATTTTAGGAACGTCGACCGTAGGCAATCTGCATAACCACTTCGTAGACATTTGTTTATTACATTTCAATGACGGGCAATTTCATCTCATACAGTCTTTTCAAAAATCGCAATTGGTTTATCAATATATAGTAAGCCAATCATTTAATATACCCTACAAAAAGTTGGCAAGCCCACTTTCTGGTACGCTGATAAACACGAAGGATTTGGTCTAACAAAGTAAAAATTCGGTCCTACCCAAAGCATTTAATATTTACAGCATAAATGTGAGCAATCAAATAATCGTAGTTTTTAGATTTCCTGTTCAGCTTTGGAAAACTTATAATGCCTTACACAAACCACAATTACTTACTCTGGAAGCATTGAATCCTAAAACATCTCTTCAGAGCTCAATTTTGCTTATGTATATATATAAAATTAAGCTTTGTCAGGCATCGCAGCTACTCTACTTGATGGCGGCCGAACAGCACATTCTGCGTTGAAATTACCGTTGAACATCCAAGTCGTTGAAACACCAACGTGCAACATATCGAGAAATTCAGCAATGACAAAAGTTTTGCGAGGAGCTTGAATAGTTCTATGGGATGAGTGCCCAATGGCTAACAAAAAGTCATTAGAAGCATTCAATAGAACAATGCAAGATTTACGCCAAAAGCAACAACTTTTTGGCGGAGCATTAGTCTTATTATCCGGCGATTTTCGGCAAACTTTGCCAGTCATTCCTCGATCAACTCCTGCCGACGAAATAAACGTATGTTTAAAATCGTCAGTTTTGTGGAGACATGTTCAAAGGCTGACTCTTACCATCAACATGCGAGTCCAATTGCAAAATGATCGATCCGCAGCGGCGTTTTCGAAGCAGTTGTTGGACATTGGCGAAGGCAAAATACCAATCGATGATACCGGTTTGATCACATTGCCGAACAACTTTTGTACACTTTTACAATCGAAAGAAGAATTGATTGAAAGTGTATAACCGAAAAATGAATTCAACACGTCAACGAAATGGCGGAGCAATCTTATTATTGGCGATTTTCGGCAAACTTTGCCAGTCATTCCTCGATCAAGCAATGTTTGCCATCGTCAAGAAAGACATGTTCTGACTCTTACCATCAACATGCGAGTCCAATTGCAAAATGATCGATCCGCAGCGGCGTTTTCGAAGGTTTTAAATCAAGATGAAGTAGTCAATTATCCAACTGAATTCTTGAATTCTTTGGATCCTCCCGGTCTGCCACCGCATCGTTTGGTCCTGAAAGTCGGTTCACCCATTATACTTCTACGAAATGTGATGCCACCGACTTTGTGTAATGGCACAAGACTTTCAGTCAAAAAATTGTGGCCAAATTTGATTGAAGCAACAATACTAAATGGCAAGGCAGCAGGTGAAGTTGTACTCTTACCACGCATTCCCATGATTCCAACGGACATGCCGTTTGAATTTAAGCGCTTGCAGTTCCCAGTAAGTCTTGCCTTTGCGATGACCATCAACCAATCGCAAGGGCAAACGTTTCAAGTGTGCGGCGTCAATTTGGAAGAACCGAGCTTCTCCCACCGCCAATTGTTCGTCGCATGCTCGAGAGTGGGAACACCAAGGTGCTTATTCATTTACGCGCCAGGTGGAAAAACCAAAAATGTTCTATACCAATATGTTTTATAAATGTTTTATGAATAAGTAACAGTTTTACAACAATAAATAAAACACAAAGCAAAAACCCTTAAGAGTTTTAATCGATTTAGGTGTAGCGAAGCGCACAGGGTAACAGCTAGTTTCCGTATATATTAAGAAATATATCCCATTCCTAGAAACAAATTAGATTAGTGCTCTGTAAGTTTTTCACAGAAGACACAACACCCTGAAATAAATGTTCATGCTTTTAAAAATCTGTTAATGTGCAAGTCTTTGAATGGTAAATCGCCCAAGTATACTGAAATGAAAATAAATAAATGTCAAAAAGAGGTTTTTGTTTTGACAATTATCCCATCTACGAGTATTTTGACATATGGTTTGATATCTTTACCGCCAAGAAGTTGTTTACCTCTGAAGGAAATCCCTTAAAGAATATTTTTTTTTACTCTCGTTACATGTTGCTGCAGAGTATAAAAATTTTGCCCGCCTAACTAACTTTTGTAACTAATCAAGATTTATATGAAATTATCCATATTGTATATAAATGACCTGGACGACAAGTCCAGTTGAAAATCGGGTGACTGTCTCTTCGTTCGGCTGTCTGTCCGCCTTTACGTGCAAGCGAAAACTCGTGTTATTTAGCATCCAAAGACGGTCAGTATTGCAGATAGGTGTAATCGGACCATGGTCACGCCCATAAAACACCGTTAAGCGAAAAACTAGAAAGTGCCATAATAAAACATTGAACTAAGATTCAAAACGGTAATTTAGTACAGAGGAGAGGGCATGATCCCGCCACAAAATGTTTAAGGGGCTATACCAGTGCGACACTTTCATGAAAAAAAAATGTATTTGCTTTTTCGATAGTTTATATTTCCAAAAATATCCTGTGAAATCGGCAAGGTCGCATCTTGAATAGTTTTTGAATGGCAGCGTTCTAAACAGCGACCGCTCAGAGGTGCAAACATATATAAGTGAAACTTTAAAAGCGTTTTTCTCGAAACGACAATTTTCAAAATTACTGACATCATAACTCGACGAGAAATTAACCGATCGACTTCAAATTAAAACTGAGTATTGTTGAATACATTTACTACAATGAACTACGATCTTTTTGATTGGTTGAAAATTGTCAATTTGGCATTAAAAAAACTACCATTTTTTTACCTAAAAAAAACGATTTTTTTTTTTCAAAACTGCGCTATTTTGTTAATCTTTGGTATTTTTCAAAGGTCGTAGGCCATTGTATAGGAAATATCTTTTGTTTCAGCTACTCATTCGGCCGGAAACATGCCAGCAATTGGGACACTTCTTTTTTGGCTCCCTCGAAGACAGCACATAACTCCGTTATTTTTCAACATTTTTGTAAAAAAAACTTAGAATATAGCTGAATATATACCTTATTACGTTCAAAGAAGTTTCAAATATTCGGTTGCGTACTTTCTCTTGAAAAAATTCACGAAAACCGCCTAATTTTTCATGCGTTATACTGTGTAGCCCCTTAAATGTACATATCTTCCAAACCGCTCAAGCTAAATCAACCAAACTGGCTGAAAAGAAGTTCTTTTAGCACTATAACAATTCATAACATCAGATAGTAAGCACGCCTACTTCTCTATAACTGTTATGTTGAAAATTACTATAAGTGCGGATAACCCATTGAATAAATGCGCCGCAAGCTTCAAATTCCACAAATAAGAGAAGAGCTTTTTAAGAGCAGTTGTACAAATTGGCCAATGGAACTATTTAACCAATTTCAACCATAATAAAGTGTGGCGTTATACAATCATACACTGTGAAAACCACACCTATTTCTCATACAACAAAATTTTGAATTATATGTGATTCTTTCCAATATACAAATGAAACATGAATGAAGTTATCAGAATAAACTTTGCACAAACACAGCCCTCAAGGTATTTCATCTTATTCCCAAATATATTTGAAACTCGACATTAACTTTATAAGGACAGCACATATGTGGACCTTACTGCATATGACAGAATTTGAACCGAACATATCGGCCATTGTGATGATGAAAATGGATAAAATCGAATCAATATTGCCCTTAGCCGCCAGATATCTAATATAAATATTTTCGATCTTCCTGTTGGCTTAGTACCGCATCTATTCAGGAATATGTAAATTTCTTACTAAATGAGATTAAGTGAGAAACAATGTATCATCTTACCTGTGATTGCAAATAATGGATACTTCCCTATGATTTAAAATATATGTATATGAAAATCACTCTACCTTGCGATAGTATAAATTGTTCGGTTTCACCGGTACTTAGCCTTTTCTTACTTGTTTTTAATGAAATTTGGAAAAATGGTTTTAATAAAATATTATAATATAATATAAATATAATATATGTCGATTTTTTGATATCGAATGTTCATACATTTAAGCATATTATCGCAAAAATTAAAGTTTGGCACTGTTGAGCGTATTCGAAAGAACTTTTTAACTTGGTGTAATTAGATCCCAAAGCATGAAATTTTTCTGGAAACGCTCTTTTGAGTTGGTAAAAAAATCTCTCCGAACGACTAATCGACTTAAAATTTCCACATGACCTTTTTAGATACGTATATATGTCAGATTATCAAGGTATAAAATTTGTAAAAATAATTTCAATTTTGAAGCCACTTTGTAGTTTAAATTCTCTCACAAAAACTACATTTTTTGGTAGCAGCGATTATGCTAAAAATCAAAATTAAGCCCAGTTTTACTTTCGCTACCTATATTCATCTATAGCATTAATATGTTTTTTAGTTTTGTGGTTTGAAATAAATTTAAAAGGAAGAATCTTTTTCACTTCTAAAGATCTTTTATTCGGAACTTCTCTTGAGATCATCAATCAATGGGGGCAAGAGAATACACAAATTTTCAAAACCAATTGCTGATTATTAAAGTCACAAAAAATTTATTGTTTATTGTTTCTTAAAAAAAGAAATAAAAGAAAAATGCTTTTTACTTCTCTTGAGTGTGAATTTAACGTCTTTAGATGTTGATAAATAAAAATTATATATATAAAAAGACAAAAGAAATAAAAACCCAGATTTTTTAACTAAATAATTTTATTAGTATATTCAATCAAAGCATTTATGTCACTCCGTTTTCATGAATACTTTCGCATAGACATATACATATACATATATATTACTGCTTACATGTCAACAGTGCTTATGCGCCTGTAAGCATGCTAAGGCTTTAAATATTACAAGGTAATCCAGCAATTTCCAACATAAATTTATGACTTCATCAACATACTTGTAAGTACAACACATATTCTTATAAGTATAACAACACATACACCTCTAAGCACAACAACAAGTGCAAGCGCATAAAAATTTGCTTTATAGCGTTACATGAATTTCAAAACTTCTCTGACAGGAAGCTGTGCAGTGAAGGAATGAGCGATTTCGTGCTGTAAGACCACGGTTAGGTTAACCGCGCTTGAAGATTGCGCGTCGTTATGGCTTACAATTGACATGGTACGCCATTTCATGGTTGTTATGCCATCAAATGTGGCAACATAAAATTAAGTGTTAAGTATTCATTAAAATTGGCAACATTTTGCAATTTATTATATATACATACATCTATATGTATATATGTATATGTATAATAGGATCATGTATAGTATATACATATATATGTGTTTACGCGTAAAATGCAAATGGTATGTGTGTAGGTTGCTTGTGAACTGCTGTGTGTTGTGTTTGCAATAAAAATGAATATTTATACCCTGAACAGGGTATATTAAGTTTGTCACGAAGTTTGCAACACCCAGAAGCAAGCGTCGGAGACCCTATAAAGTATATATATAAATGATCGGTATGTCGAGCTGAATCGATTTAGCCATGTCCGTCTGTCTGTCCGTCCGTCTGTCTGTCTGTATATATACGAACTAGTCCCTCAGTTTTTAAGATATCGTTTTGAAATTTTGCAAACGTCATTTTCTCTTCAAGGAGCTGCTCATTTGTCGGAACGGCCGATGTCGCACCACTATAACATATAGCTGCAATACAAACTGAACGATCGGAATCAAATGCTTGTATGGAAAACTTCCACATTTCACAAGATATATTCACGAAATTTGGTATATATTATTTCCTAAAGCAACAATGTAATCTTCGAAGAAATTGATCAGATCGGTTAACTATAGCATATACATAGCTTCCATACAAACTGAACACATAGTTACTAACAGAAATGCACCTGTGAAGGGTATTTAGCTTCGGTGCAACCGAAGTTAACGTTTTTTCTTGTTTTTATATCCCTTAGGTGGATTAGTATAATAATTTTTTGTATGTAAGTGTGCTTTGGCATATGTGACAACGTAATGCATATCATATGTAGTCACCTATAAATCCACAACTCCTCTTTTTTAAGTGTTCAGCTATGAAATTTTATTTAAATGTATTTTTCCTATATCAAAACTGATATATACACAAACATTAACCACAGTTTTTTATGCCACACACACATATCACAAACAGCAATGAATTGTGCGTGAAAATATAGCCAATGTAGGCAATTGCATATAAAAATATACATTTTGTAATCAAAAAAATTGTAAATATTACATTTGTAATTTATATAAAATTTTTGTTGAACATATTTCATGTTGTGAACACCTTTTTCATGAGATATTTTAATAAATAGAAAAACGTGTGAAGCTCATAAAAAATGTATATGTTCATATACACTGTTGGCATAAAGTACAATTGCCAACAAACAAGCAAAAACTTATTTAAGCCAATTTAAGTAATTTAAACACAATCGCATTACATTTTCATGGTGCTGATTTAAGGCTTAAGTTAATTTACACTGTTATTTTGTGATATGTTTTTTTCTAAATATTTTTCTCAAATTTTTCAACACAGAACACTAATTTGTTATGCATTAAATTGTTTTAATAGTGTCAATTATAGCAAAAAATTTTTTAAATGTTTAACAGAATTTATAAAAGCATTAGCAGATACTTTGTAATATGCGAATATATTCCCTCTGTATTATACTTAATATTTAATTCATATTAGCTTTTATTTTGCTACTTAAATGTCAAAAGTATTAAGTTTGCCACGAAGTGTGTTTCCCAGAAGGAAACATCGGGTAGTCGGTTTGCGAATTAGTCCCTTAGTTTTTGAGATAGCGATCTGAAATTTTACATACTTTTCTCGCCAAAAAGCTTTCTCATTTCTCGGAATCGTTGATATCGAACCACTATAGCATATAGCTGTCATACAAACTGAACGATCGGAATCAAATACTTTAATGAAAAACTTTTTCGTTTGACGAGATATTGCTGACAAAAGAATACCCGAAAATTGTAATTCAAATTCGATGGGAAAATGGTAATTCAAAAACAAAAAAAAATATATATTTTGCAGTGCTACCGTGTTTAGTTACTATTTCAAATATGACCGCAAACGGTCAACCAGTTTGTTTACAGCAGCTGCTTAAGTCGGTACACCTCAGTTGTGCGTTGCTTGGTCAAAAATATGGAGCAAAGAATCTGTTTCAAATTTGGCATGTCCCGTTCTAGACGACCTTCGACCTTTTTAACTGATGAAAATAATAAAAAAGTAAAACATATAGCGCTTGAAAAGAGATGGCAAGAGTACTCGACGTTTCTCGTGAGTCCGTTCGAATAACTTTGGTGGATATTTTGGGTATGAAACGCATTCGTGCTCGACTCGTTCCGATAAAGCTGAATTTTTTTCTTAAAGTGTAAACAGGTCACTTTGGATAAGCTTGATCGAGCGAACTACGATCCCACATTCATGGAGAACATTATAATTACCAATGAGACATAGGTTTATGAGTTTGACATGCAAACAAAACAACAATCATCGGAATAGAGGGAAAAAACTAGCTTAAACCAAAAAAAACTACGCAAAAGCCGCTCAAAAATCAAGGTGATGCTCATTGTTTTTTTTTTCGAAATTTATGGTTCGTTGCGACATGAATTTGTCTCGAAGGTACTGGCGGTCAATAACGAATTCCATTTGGTCGTATTGAGGCGTTTCCGTGAAAACATCTGCTGAAAACGGCCAGAATTGTGAAAAAACCATTCATGGATTTTACACGATGATAACGAGCCACGAATGTGATCAAAAGCCAAAAACGCAATGAATACCATCGAGAAACCATTGTACGGATATTCATCAGATTTGGATCCGTGTAATTTTTTTCTTGTTCCTCAAACTCCGTGGAACCGGATCGAAGAGGTAAAATAAAATTCGTTGAAGGTGTTGAAGGCCAACAAAGCTTATGAAATGTGTTTCGAGGACTAGAAAAATTGTTGACATACATGAGTGTGTTACATCTGCTGGGGATTGCTTTGAAGGCGATAAAATAAATGTTAATGAATAATTAAGTATTTTGCATTTGATTTAAAAACTTCGGATACTTTTTACAATGTATAGTATTATGGCAATCTTATAATATAAATAACTTCTAAGCTTCCATACAAAATTTAAGTTTAATGGGTTTTCTACTCAAAATTCGATAGTTTTTAGGTTAATTAATTATCATTTAATAGTTACGGAAATTCTAAGATCTTTGTTTAGTATAAATTTCAATTAAAAATTTGTATATTTATTTTATCTACATTAAAAGTAAAAGATAAATTTTTAATTTTTCAAAATGTATATAAAATATATTGATGTATATGGCAACCCACTATTAGTAAAATGCCAAAATAGCTGCACGAAATGGAACATTTTTGAATTCAAATTCATAAACAGGGCTCCTCAAATACCTCACAAGACCTCTAGCAAATCAGTCGCAAATTTTTCATTCAGATTTGTTGAGTAGTTTTGTATTTACATATATTTCCATCAATTTTCTTACCTCAACGCTTTCTAAAGCTGCTTCGGTTTTTATAACCAAAATGTCATCCGTTTTTATGCGAATTTATTTTTGAACTTACATACATTGGGCACTTCTTTTGATTTTAAAATTATGCTTACTTACAGGGTGCATTCCAAAGTAAACAGGACTTTAAAAAAAACAGAACAATTGGTTTTTCGGCAAAATCAATTTATTTTATTCAAAATAGCCTCCTTCTGCTTCAACTCAGCTTTTTACACGGTCCAAAAGCATGTCGAATGAGTGTTTTAGCTCGTTGGCCGGTATGACCGCCGGTATGCCGGTGCAAGCCTTTTTTTTGGGGTTTCGGCTCGTCCGGTGGCTTCCATTCAGCACTCTGGCGTTTCGTTTCCTGATCATATTGGAAACGCTACGTTTCGTCACCCGTCACAATATTGTAAAGGACGTTTTTTGGATTTGAAATTTGATATCTTTAATGATGTCCTTTGAATGTTGGATTCTGAGCAATTTTTGGTCGTTAGTCAATTTGTGCGGAACAAACCGTGCACACACCTTTCGTAAGCCCAAATGCTCGGTCAAAATGCGATAAATCGATGTTTTGGAGATGTCTAATTCCATTTCCTTGAATTTCAGTAATGATTTCAGCTGATTTTTGATGAATTCACGCACAGTTTCGATGGAATTTCCGGTGATCACGGATTTTAGTTGGCCCACATGTTGATCGTCATTTATGTCCTCACGACCACTTTGAAAATGTTGAAACCACTCGTGCACTCTGCTACGGGATAGGAATCATCGCCATAAACTTATTTCATCAATTGAAACGTTTTGGTAAAAGTTTTACCAATTTTAAAACAAAATTTAATGTTGGCTCATTCTTCGAAGCTCCTTGTCGCACCGATAACACAAACATACTGACACTTAAAACGCAATAACTTCACTTCCAATCAATGAAATGTCATAAAATACTCACTGGACAATCAATAAAGATAACAGATTCTAACGCACTAGTCGTCATATAGATGGCGCCACCAGGGAGCGCTAGATTCAAAAAGTCCTGTTTACTTTGGAACGCACCCTGTATATTTCTTTGTGAACCGCTGAGAACCATTTCACTTTAAGTCTAACTATGTTGCCATTTTCATTTGATATTATACAACTGTACGACAACTCCAAATAAATCATTATTTTTTATTTGTGACCTTCATTTTAAATAATAATTTTATTATTTAATTCATTAAATAGCTCTTGAATTCAAATCCTCTGAGTGGAAAGTTAGAGATCTGATAAGTTTCTTCTAAATTGAGCTTACCGAATCGATTACTATTTGATATTTGAATAAATATTCCAAAATTTTCTTCCTAAATATATGTATTCGAAAAGTGGAAATTGTAAGCTTATACAAATTATTGTTTATGTAACCAGTTTCAACATTCAAATTTGCATTTTGCTGTTTAATCTCTAAAATATTTGGAAAGCACTCTGGATTTGAGTACTTTATTAGATAATCAGTATAAAATTATTTAAAATCTTACCATCTAAACTTACGCTATTTTAAATTATTTCCACTACTCATTCTACTTTATTAATTATTCTCTATTAATATCATACAATTTATTATTTGCAATCACTTTGCGTACCATGTTTATGCAAATTTTATGAGACACCAAAGACATTAAATATTTTCATAGAGAATTTGTAAGCTGACGTGTAAAATATAAAATAATTATTTTTTTGGTGATATTATATTTTTGCATTATTCAGATATATTAATTTAATTGAATTGGAATTGAAATATGAAATAACTGGAATATATTGCCAATATCGAATAAACCACAATAAAGGGCATAATATAGCGAATATGTTATGTAATCTTAATCACATTCGAAGAGTTTTTACAACATATAAAATTAATATAAAACTACATATATGTACATACATTCAGGCTAATTTTTAATGTTCAGTAGGTATGGCAGCTATATGGTATAGTGAACCGATGTCGGTTCCGATATATGAGCAGCTTCCTTTCCTGTCGAGTGTTATAAACTTCGTGGCCTTTTTAAATATAGTTTGTCAAAAAAGTCTTGCGGTATTTTCGCTAGTTGGCGCTGAAAGCGCGTAGTTCTAGTTTTATTCGGCACATCGGGTCATGCTATACCTTTTTGGAAAGCTCATTTCACGTGCTAATAGGTGTTTGATTGATTGTCGTTTTCTTTAAGTCGTTCGTAAGTTATAGCGTCGCAAACATGGAGCAAAATAAAGAGAAAATACGGCATATTTTACAGTACTACTACGATAAAGGCAAAAAATTTCAATAAAAAAAAATTCAATAAAAATACCGCAAGACTTTTTTGGCAACCCAATAGTTTTTTTGCCAGATCATGCGTAAGCAATGCCAAGCGCGTTTTTTTTTAGTTCAGTATTGCTTGGTATTTCATCATGGAAAGACTTACCCCTGAACAACATTTACAAATTGTCCAAATTTATTTCAGAAGTGGAAAGTTGATTCAGCGCCGTTCGTAGCATCTCGAACTGATGTATGTAACGACTTGACGCATTTTGCTTTCACACATCGCGTCAATCAATAGATTTATAGAGAGAAAACTTCGGTGAGCAGATAATTTCACGTTTTGAGCCCGTCGATTGGCCACCACGATACAAGTCTTGGAGCAAAACATCACACGTGTCATTTGCCAGTTACCAGTCGAAATGCGTGAATGAGTCATCGAAAGTTTAACTCATAGGAGACGTATCTGCGGTCAACATTTGAAAGAGATAATCTTCAAAATATAAATTTAAAAGATTGTTCTTTCGAATGATAATATATATTCCCCATTAAATTTGAAGTTTCTCTGTTTTTTCTTTAAAAAAAAAGAGGGAAACATCGTAATGGAACACTCTTTATATTGAGGGTATAAAAAATAATTAGTATAATAAAATAAATGGGTATTTAAATAAATAATGTATAGATAATATAAAATCGCTTTTTGAATGAAATACCGGGAATTGGAATTAAGATTAAAATATTTATCAACTTTACAGCAGTATTCACACGAAGCAGTTGCGGCTCAAAAACAATGAAGCGGACTTCATAACAGCGGAAGGTCCATATTTGGGGACACAACTTGCTATAATTTGCTATTATCTATCTAATAAGGTCTTGAAGCTAGTTTTTGTCCGTTTTGGGAACAATTTCCGTATTGTGGGTCTATGAGTGGCCATATTGTCGTGCTGGACTGCGAATTAATAAATTTTTCAACACACAGTAAAGGAGGTACGCCTTCTTCTTATGACCAAAAATTGTTCAAACCGAATCAAATTCATTTAAGTCCCAGCAGTCGAATATGTGGGGTCCACTTCTTATATGAAGCTGACTTTTTACCGAAAAAATGGGTCAATGTGTGAGATATATAATTGAAGTTTGGACAGAAGCCTTATGTACCTGAAATTATTTCCCTCGGCTTTAATACATACAAGTTGCAATAATATGAAATTTTCGGTTACAACCCAACTTACTTCTTTTAAATATTCACAATATTTAAACTACTCATTGACGCTGTTATTAATTACTTCTGCAATCCTTAAGCTATATGTGGAGTGAAAAAATATACCAATGCATGACGTATGCAAGTAAATCTGGCAAATCTGCAGAGATCTAATTCAAATCGCAGCAAAGCTAGCTAATCTCGTATTTATGCACATGTGTAGATGGCATAAATCAGGATAGAAAAAGAACAATCATTGACAGCAAAAGCAAGCCGATTAGTCGTGACGTACGACTTTCTAGTTTATGATGGTTGATTATCAGTGCAAACAATAAATAAAAATATAAACGAAAAACACATAAACACAAACATAACTAAACACCATAGATAAGTGATAATAAGTAGAGAAACAGCAGTCACTAATATCACTCATACGTCATGGTGAACCACATTGAATGTAGGAAAAGATTGTGAAATTGATGACACTGCTGATTAGCACTTATCGAAAAATAATAATTGGTGAATTATGATCTATATATACCTTATATAAGCACAAAATGAAAAGAACAGTCTCCATACATAGTTGCTCACAACCCAATTATTTAGGTAACACAACGCCCGAAAACAGTCTGCAACAAGTTATGATTACCTCAAATTACTGCTTGTCAGAACATATTACTATGGCAGTATGCATATATTTTTCTCAGTCAAATCTAATCAGCATAAATCTAAAATATTCACAAAAATGATTATGCATGCCTGTCTGAATTATTTACTGCCTACACACCTTTTAATTCTTATTAGTGGTGTTTCGTGGTGAGTACAAAATATGTATATGTTCAGCAGAAGATATGACGACGGCCTGTCTAAACTTAATTACATACCAAAACACGCTAGAAAAATATGATGGCGTAAATTTTGGATTTATATGTAGCAAAACAAAATTACTAAAAGGTTTAGTTGGATTTTTTTATTTTTTATTTTAATTCAATAGGAATTCTAAGACAATTTTCATTTCAATTAAACACACTACTTTTGACATGTATTTTATAAAATTTCATATTGATTTTGCATGGAGTTGGCATCATGTTACATTTTTTTTTAATTTAATTAATTTAATATTTTGCTTAATTGATTTTTTTCGTTGGATGGCAACGCTATTTAAAAAATTTCAAGTGAAATCCATTTCAAGTATTGTATTTTAATTTAAAGTAAATGCCCTCGATTTGACACAATTTTGTTATATTTCAATATTTCGTTTTATATTAAAATATGTGGCAACTTTATTTGGGGTGTTAGAAATTAAACCTTCTAGATTATGTTATGAGAAAACAGACTGCCTACCTCGTCACGTTACGATCGACCACAACACGTGCGGGATGAGATAGATACCGAGAGTTTAAGAGGGAAGCGAGACGCATTTACAGACAGAAAAAGAAAGAGGCCGAAATGCGTGAGTTTTTAAGATTTAAGAGCTTGATCAGCTGGCCGTTAGGGGTATTGCTCGAAAATTCAACGAAAAAATACGGCGGCTTACAGAGAGTTTCAAGACCGGAGCATACTCTTGTAGAACCCCCAAAGGTGATCTAGTCACTGATGCCCAGAGCATAGTTAAATTATGGAGGGAACACTTCTCCAGCCTGCTGAATGGCAGTGAACGTACACCGCCAGGAGAAGGCGAACCCGATTCTCCAATCGATGACGATGGAGCAGACATTCTATTGCCCGACCATGAAAAAGTTCGAATAGCAATTACCCGCCTGAAAAACAACAAAGCGGCAAGGGCCGACGGATTGCCGGACGAGCTATTCAAACACAGCGGCGAAAAACTAATAAGGAGCATGCAACAGCTTCTTTGGAAAATATGGTTGGATGAAAGCATGCCCAACGATTGGAATTTAAGTGTGCTCTGCCCAATTCACAAAAAGGGAGACCCCACAATCTGCGCCAACTACCGTGGGATAAGCCTTCTCAATATCGCGTATAAGGTTCTAAAGGAGCGTGTTGTGTGAAAGTTTAAAGCCTACCGTCAACAAATTGATTGGACCTTATCAGTGTGGCTTTAGATCTGGCAAATCAACAACCGGCCAAATATTCACCATTCGCCAAATCTTGGAAAAGACCCGTGAAAGGAGAATCGATCTTCGTCGATTTCAAAGCTGCTTTCGATAGCACGAAAAGGAGCTGCCTCTATGCCGCGATGTCTGAATTTGGTATCCCCGCAAAACTAATACGGCTGTGTAAACTGACGTTGAGCAACATCAAAAGCTCAGTCAGAATTGGGAAGGACCTCTCCGAGCCGTTCGATACCAAACGAGGTTTCAGACAAGGCGACTCCCTATCGTGCGACTTCTTCAACCTGCTGCTGGAAAAAATAATTCGAACTGCAGAACTTAATCGAACAGCTACAATCTTTTATAAGAGTGTACAGCTGCTGGCTTATGCCGATGATATTAATATCATCGGCCTCAACACCCGCGCCGTTAGTTCTGCTTTCTCCAGGCTGGACAAGGATGCACAGAAAATGGGTCTGGAAGTGAACGAGGGCAAGACGAAATATCTCCTGTCATCAAACAAACAGTCGTCGCACTCGCGACTTGGCTCTCACGTCACTGTTGACAGTCATAACTTCGAATTTGTAGATAATTTCGTCTATCATGGAACCAGTGTAAACACCACCAACAATGTCAGCCTCGAAATCCAACGCATGATAACTCTTGCCAGCAGGTGCTACTTCGGACTGAGTAGGCAATTGAAAAGTAAAGTCCTCTCTCGACAAACAAAAACCAAACTCTATAATTCGCTCATAATTCCCGTCCTGCTATATGGTGCAGAGGCTTGGACGATGACAACAACTGATAAGTCGACGTTGAGAGTTTTCGGGAGAAAGGTTCTGCGAAAGATTTATGGTCATTTGCGCGTTGGCCACGGCGAATATCGAATTCGATGAAACGATGAGCTGTACGAGATATATGACGACATCGACATAGTTCAGCGAATTGAAAGACATCGGCTACGTTAGCTAGGTCATGTTGTCCGAATGGACGAAAACACTCCAGCTCTGAAAGTATTCGACGCAGTACTCGCCGGGGGAAGCCGAGGAAGATGTCTGATTAGTGGTAACTCCATCTCAAAACATGAAAAACTCTCCAAGCACTTATTTACCTTATCTTTGGTACATTGTACAATTTTTTTCAGTTTAAAGTTTTGACGTGTGGCAACTCCATTTCAAAATACCATTCCAAACATGTATCTTATCTTTGCTAAACGAATTGTAGAATTTTTTTCTGTTGTAATTTTTGGCGTGTGGCAACTCCATTTAAAATCTTTCCAAATTACTGCCTTTTTGAATACTTTTCAGAGAGCGTTTAGAAAGGTCGTATTTGAAAAAAAGGCATTTCTAAGTATTTTAAGCAGTTTTGTTGGTGAAATAGTTTTTGTATTTAAATTTTTTACTTTTTTAAAGATGGCAACTGTATTACAAAATATTTTCTACGCGCCCATGTTACTCAATAATAAGCCTCACAACATTTATTTTTGTGAAATATGTTCAATATGCACATTAAAGGTACCAAGGTAAAAGATATAACCGAAAATTATAATTTTTTGCTATTATTTTTTACACAAATTTTTAATAGTCCATTATTTCTTTTATCTTTTCACGTAAGCATTATCACAATTACACTAATCAATAATCTAATCTACTTTACTTGGTGAGTTACAAATCAATTCTCTTTATCTGATAAAGTTTGTTGTCGTTCGGAAGAATACCTCAAGTCGAGTTAAGCGGTAGCGTTCCAGTGTTCTTCTAAAGTGGTTTTTAAAATTATTATATGCCATAGATTTTGATTAAGATCATCTGTGATGGTTTTTTTGTTTTAAGTAGTCGCCCATATATTTTAACTGAGGTCTTTTTAATGTTCTTTTTTAAGTAGAATAAGGGAAATTGGTTTTCAATATTCCAAAAACGAATTGTAACATGCTGCGAAATAGTCGTTTGCACCTAACGATATGAATTTACCGCTAAGTGTATAACAAATTGATTAGTATGATGAGGCAAATTGATTTCCGTGTATCCTTTCGGAGCGCTCTTCGTTCAAGCGATAGCTGGCGTAAAAATGTCAACATCTTAGCACAACTTGGTTTTTTCGTTGGGCCTTTATGTAGTAGGAAGTTAATGTTGCAGAGGTCATTGTTCGATTCACAAAGTAACGTTTACGAAAAATATTTATATCACAACTAAATAATCAAAGGTATATCCGAAAAGTTAACATATCCCTCCTCCTCATAAGGTTAGATGACCTGTAGACAAAATTAAATAAATGTAACAATTGCTTTCTCAACCTTCATGATAAAAACCACGCCCATCTTTGTGTATATAGTATACATTCAAAAATTTGGCTTTAAAATATTTCAACTACTTTTACTACAAATTTCCATCGATATATAAGATATCTTAGCGGAATTAAGTGATCCTTTAGTCCTTCTAAGTTTAGCATTGCGCCTATCACTTGCCTTCTTGCGTTGATTGTTGTTGTTGTTGTAGCGGCAGAATTCTGTCGAGTTGACAGTGATTGGCCAGATAAAAAATTCGGGTCCTTTCCGGTTACGTAGGTATTGGGAACGGTTTATTCATGCATTGATGTTACACAGCGGTAGTGAAGCCAATCTTGCTTTAGGGTGCTCTGGTATGGCGTACCGCTGTCAGCAACATCTCATACAGAAACCCTTTGAAGCGGATATAGCGATTTGTACTAAGTAGCACCAAAAACCACTTCAATAGCAACCTACCACCAATCGACATTGTAGTGGAAAGCTCTGCAACGAAATCAGCTGAAAGGTTGGTAGGGTTAAGGGACCACAAGGATCTCCGTACATAGCTCGATAAGCAGGGGTTGGTGGATAAAATGGACCACATTGCCTAACTTCTCTGGGAGAGCTTATCGATCTTGGTCCAAAGGTCCTTTAAGAGAAATGTCCTATGTTTCCAGTCACATAAAAAAAGGCGGGATGACGCATGAGCATGCAACTTGCGGAACTTGCAACAACCACACAGGTGGAACAAAAAACATTAGCCATTAGTGGGCGCCGGAATCTTTCAAGCTTCCAGAATACTGCAATATTTTCCAGGTGGCAGACCTTTGTCTAAGAAAGCGGCTGCAATATCTAAAAATGTAGGAAACACCATGAAGGAAGTGAATATATACATACATTGATAGCTAAGCCGAAATCAAGTGCAGAAAATATGCAAGTTGCTAAAAACGATGCATATTGAAATTTTCAAAAAAACTGGCAGACTGATCAGGAGGTTGAAGAAAACACGCATGCTTGTGTTGTTGGACACAACTTGCTCACATCACATGCGAGTCAGATGGGCATAAGTATCGACGATACATGCAGAAAGTGTAGTGAAATAGGAATCAGCGAGATTATTAAGAGCTTCGAAATTCCATGAACGAGACGTACATGGCATGAAAATGAGATATCAAGTTTCCCTTAAACTTCGCAAACACTGTTGACTATACAGAACCTATGACGAATACTTCAGCTTTAACTAAGATGAACCGCCATCTGGCATTGATAATTACCAGTATGTCTATATATGGCTTGACAGCCGCGCAGCATAACTTAACTTAACGTATGTTAGCATTTTATCTGGAGCATACTGTGTCTTGTGTGCCGTTATTGTATGAAAAAAGCCCAAGAACCAACATGACCACTATGTACCTTAGAGTGATTCAAGAAAAAAAAATTTTTTTTTTCGTTTGGTACTCGGAAAAATAGGTTCCAAAACACCTCTTAGAAAGCCTCTCCAAATATGAGTTTTTAATTGTAACGGGAAGGTCCTCCTGCATAAAGTTTTCTATTTTTTCTTATTACCAGATAGAAAAATTTATATCTCGCTTCCAATTACTTGAAAAAATATATTGTTCCTAAGATTTTGTAGGAAATTGAATGCTCTACAAAAGAGGTCTGCTAAGATTTTTTCGTAAACCTAAACGTTTAAAAGATATTAACCGTTAAAGTTTGATTATTTTTGGAAAATTTTTTATTTCTTATGAATTTTATACTCAATGAAAAAAAAATATTATGAAAAGATTTTTGGAGAGGCTTTCTTAGAGGTGTCTAGGAACCTATTTTTCCGAGTACCAAACGAAAAAAAAAATTTTTTTTGATCCACCCTAATATGCATTGATGTTTGACGATGAATATTTCGTAAACGCTTAACTTAATCAAAAAATCATATAAGACCATTTTTATAGAGCAGTAAATTTCCTACAAAACTGTGAGTTTCATCATTCATAATAATTTTTTTTCATTGAGTTATAAAATTCATAAGATAAATAAAAAATTTTCCCAAAAATAATCAAACTTTAACTGTTAATATCTTTTAAACGTTTGGGTTTACGAAAAAATCATAGTAAGACCTTTTTTGTAGAGCATTCAATTTCTACAAAGTCTAAGGAACAATATATTTTTTTAACTAGTTGGAAGCGAGATATAAATTTTTCTATCTGATAATAAGAAAAAATAGAAAACTGTATGTAGGAGGACCTTCCCGTTACAATTAAAAACTCATGTTTGTTGAGGCTTTCTTAGAGGTGTCTAGGAACCTATTTTTCCGAGTACCAAACGAAAAAAAATTTTTTTTTTGAATCACTCTACATTACACATTGTACCTACAAGTATATTGTGCACCTTTCCATCACTAGATAAGTTCCAACGCAAAAAATACATACATTTTTGCTGTTATATAACCAAATGTTTGAGGTAAAACTACAATTTTTGTGTGGGAGCGCTTACATAACCGTTATTTAGTTATTAGACCATGTCACAAAAAATTTGGTATGATTAAGAAAGGATTTTTGCACCGAATAGCCGACAAACTCAATAAAATTGTGCGCCTAGTTAGTCACCTTGCGTATTACAGCTGCTTTTATTAATGCGCTATATGTTTATATTTGTATATACTTATATATGTACATATATAGTGTGTGCGAGCATTTAAGGTCTATGTGCGCTGTAGGAACATGCTACTATTTACATAGTTAAATGCATACATGTATATTTATAACCGTTTGTATATACATACATATGCCTATATAGTATGTGTATTTATATATATTGTATGTGTATATTTTCACATTTTAATAGCAGTTGTCGCATATACCGTTATACTAACTCATAATTGTGTCATTTGCTTTTGTATCTTGTATAAATGTTTAACATGTGACTCTAGTACATGCTCTAAACAGGAGTAATTAAATTGTACTTAGAGAGTACTGACGTGTAAAAGCACTCACGCACGCATATACATATAAACACATACTAATATATATTATTTAAAAATATGTTCACACATAAGCAACATTTCGCGGCATTCGTTTCATGTCTAATTATATCCCATACAGCGGAGTATAATCGCATAATCAGACACAAGCACACGCCTATACATACACATACATATATGTTCTACACACTTACATATAATACCCTATGTATGTACAATGTCCAACCATATAAACTACGCATTTATTTGCCAGCTTTGTTCAGTATAAAAAGTGTTGCTCAAAGGGTTATGCCTCGCTCAGGTTGCTCAATATTTATAGTTATATAAAAGTGAAAGTGTCCTTCCAGCATTTTTTTTTGTACGTAGGCGAATAGTTTTGTAGCGTACAAGTGAAAGTGCATAAAGCTGTTCGATTTAGTGCACTTTAATGTTGGAAATTGTGAACAAGTGAATATAAATAAAAGTAATAACTTTTAACTGTTGCCAGCTGTATTCGAATTTGTTTTTAACTGATAAATACTCGTAAGTGATTTAATATTTATAGCTACTTATTTTTAATAATTAAAAATTTGCTACTTTATTTATGTCTAATTAAGTTTGAAAACGTAGCTGGCCAACAGTTTGCTTGGCAAACGTTTTAATAGCTATTTACAAACACGTTCTTCGACCTTCACGTCGAATTGCGCTTCTTTAATAAGGAGAAAAAACATTTTGGTCGAAGATTGTAAGTTTGCCTTGCACAATAATCTATGTTCAACTGTGTGAAGATTTTTTTACAAATAATACATTTTTCCATAAAAGAATCCTTCAGATTGTATGTGAGATATCCTCCAACGGCGGTTCCAGCAAATAAGTAGTTACGTGAGGATAAACAGGTGTTGTGAAAAATTTTAGGTTGTATCTCACAAACTTCGGAACTAGTTCCATGTTATTGTTGTAACGTCTACCTAATCCCCGTTGGGATGGTAGGCCCTGAAAACGTGCTGTTTCGACATGGTCGGACCATACGGAGAGGGGTGTGTGGATGTATTGCCGATTGCATTGCATGTTGCCATCAATGTTTCTTTGTCTTTTCCTTATATGCTGCCGGCTAGCGGCTTGAGGATTTTGTTGAGGGAGTCGCGGAGAGGACATCACCCTTCGGAACCCCTGTTTCATTATTTTCAGTTTAGAGTTCTTCTCCATCGATTTAGGTATTAAAACTTCCTGGCACACTAATATATCTCGTTTAGTGTATAGTGACAAATAGGTAATATACAGGGTGCGTTCCAAAGTAAACAGGACTTTTTGAATCTAGCGCCCCCTGATAGCGCAATCTACATGTCGACTGATGCGTTAGAATCTGTTATCTTTATAGATTGTCCTGTGAGAATTTCATGACATTTCATTGATTGGAAGTGAAGTTATTGCGTTTTATGTGTCAATATGTTTGTGTTATCGGTGCGAAAATGGGCTTCGAAGAATGAGCCAACCCAACATTAAATTTTGTTTTAAAATTGGTAAAACTTTTACCGAAACGTTTCAATTGATGAAACAAGTTCACGGCGATGATTGCCTATCCCGTAGCAGAGTGCACGAATGGTTTCAACCTTTTCAAAGTGGTCGTGAGGACATAAATGACGATCAACATGTAGGCCATTCAAAATCCGTGATCACCGGAAATTCCATCGAAACTGTGCGTGAATTCATCAGAAATTAGCCGAAATCTTCATGGAAATTCATGGAAATGGAATTGAACATCTCCAAAACATGGATTTATCGCATTTTGACCGAACATTTGGGCTTACGAAAGGTGTGTGCACGGTTTGTTCCGCATAAATTGACTGACGACCAAAAATTGCTGAGAATCCAACATTCGAAGGACATCATTAAAGAGGTTGTGACCGATTATTTGGCCAGAAATCACATTTTAACCATTAACCACTCCCCGTATTCATCTGATATGGCACCGTGCGACTTCTTTCCTGTTCGGAAAAAAGCATTTGCCCATGAAAGGAAAGCGTTGTGCAGACGTAGAGGCCATTCAAAAGGCTTGCACCGGCATACTGGCGGCCATACCGGCCAACGGGCTAAAACACTCGGACCGTGCAAAAAGCTGTTTTGAAGCGAAGGAGACTATTTTGATTAAAATAAATTGATTTTGCCGTAAAAACCATTTGTTCTGTTTTTTTTTGTTTACTTTGGAACGCTCCTTGTATATTTACCGTAACCGCAAATAAAGTTAGTCGTCAGTGGCATCAGTCTGAGAACGGTCCTCTATCCTCTTGCGATTTATTGTAATATTCAGAATTATATACTGAATTTTGCAATGGCTTGTCTCTATATATTTGCCGTCTGATCAAAGAGTGAAATATGAAGTGAAGCGAGTTTCTTCTTTAGTAACCTAAACGCAGAAAGTAGCTTCAAACTAAATAACTATAATTCCGTCTTCCAGACAGAAATTGAAGGCATAACAGAAGGTACCAAGTAAACTTACGTTCTAGCCAGTAAGTGCATAATCCATTTGGAGGTAGCCAAACGGCTATTAAGACTATCAGTAGCGTCAATACTAAGTCTCACTGCGTTAGGTTATACAAGCAGGTAATAACTCGACTCTGTCATAACTAAACTAAAATTTTCTACTGATAAATATAAACTGTGTACTCAGTCCTATAGGAATAAAATAAATGAAAACGAGTTGAAGTGATCAGAGACAGATGGATACACAATTCCCTTAATCTGCTCCAGACCATTCAGTCCCTTCAATGGTTTCTTGAAGCAATGGACCATAGAGAAACACCTCAGATCATGGAACATTATCACAAAGTTACTTTTGTTTAGTGTTGTTGGTGGACAGACAATAAAGCTTCTACTTCTAAGAAAATGGGAGCTTAGAAATATAGTAGGGATTTTCATGGCACCTAACCTTAAGATGTCACTTTCAGAAAATACGAAAAAAGAGTTCGAAATGCCCAGCATGTTCGGAGAATGATCGGATGTTGGAATATCATCATTGCGATTAGACAGCTTTCAGAGTGAGAAGAGGGAGTTATATTTCACGGCTCCCCCCATCTGGCATTTTCATCAAAATTATCCACAGAAGTGACTTCTGAAACCATTCCAGCAGTCATTAATGTTTCCTGAATTCCAGATCAGTAAATATCACATAAGTAAAACAGATACACCACTCAAAGCACTTAATATAGTCGTTCAAAATTACCTAAGATCCTTTTTTTAATTTTCTCATTTGCAAGCGCACACTAGAAGAAGTCTCTTTATAGACAAGTATCCTGTCCACTTCCGCACTAACTTACATTGTAACCCATTAATTTGAAAAGCAAATACCTTCTACTGGTTTGTGTTTCTATCCGCAAATATTTACACAAAGTTATTTATCTTAATTGCTATTCGGCACAACGCTTGTTACACGCCGCCGCAAGACGCTTAATCTACAAAAGTTTTGTGTGAAATTATTTGTAGTGCTTAAGTTTAGTTTGCAAAGCAACAATAACATGCTCAACAAGTCAAACTATTAAAGACGTTAGATGTGGCAAGTGTGAGTGTGTGTATTTAGGCAATACAATGTTGAAGTTAGGAAAGTTGGTCCTTGGGAAATTAACAGAAAGTGTTTGCTATGAAAGCAATAAAATGGAAAGAAACGAAATTTTACGGGATTTGAATGTATATTCTAATACTCTTGCAACATGTTGCTATAGAGTATAATAGTTTTGTTTACCTAACGGTTACACATATCACCTAAAACTAAGCGAGATAGTTATAGGGCTAGATTTCTTAATTTTTATTCAAGTTACAACTTGCATGGACCTAAAGACAGTCACACGCATATATATACGAACAATACGAATTCGTAGATGGGCGTAATCGGACCACTTCCACGCCCAAAAAACGAAATTTAAACCTATAAAGTATCATAACTAAGTAATAAATTAAGATATGAAACTTAAATTAGGAAAAGGGATCGCAGTACTAAATGGCAATTTTGAAAAAGTGGACCTGGCCCTGTCCTCTAATAAATTTAATGTACATATCTCCAAATTTGCCTAGCACAAATATTACATATAAAAACTCCTATGGACAGTGTGAAAAGGAATGAAGTCGAAAGATAACTCCGCTCATTCCTCATATAACGATACTGTTAAAAACTGCTTAAAGCGCGATACATCAATAACTAAATACGCCAGAGACAGTACAATTTACCCACAAGATGGCGTGGAACTCTGGTCAAAATTGGACGATGGGCGTGGCATCGCTCACTTTTAGCTGAAAAAACATATCTCGAGACTCACCCTACCGATTTAAACCGAATTCAGTATAAGACATTCCACTGGCATTCTATGCTACAGTATGAATATGAGTTAAATTAGACTACAACCACGCCTACTTCTCATATAACACAATTTTAAATTGCTAAACTGTTCAAGTCCCTGGTTTCCGAATATGGTGACCAAGGTGTCTTTTTGCTAAAAATATCGGTCAATGTATTAAATATATAATTGAAATACAGAGAAAATCCTTTCCAGATAGTGATTTGTCTGTGTGCTACAAATGGGTTGAATCTGGGTAATACTTCCCTTACTTCCGGGTGACTTTGTACCGCATATATCCGTCAAATATGTGAGTTATCTTAATTTTCTAAAATTGTTTAGAATAAATAATATCTGGTGAAAACTTGCTCTAGACCCCATATAAACAACAAGTCTTATGTACCTAAAAGCATTACGCCTGCTTTAAGCCTTGCAAGTTGCAAGAGTATGAAATGTTCGGTTATATCCGAACTTGTTTTCTTTATAAAAACGGAATAAAATATCACAGCATCTCTTTTGCGATCTCCACTTGACGCCATTTTTGTAAAAGATTGACTTTCTTCATACCCTAATACTAAACAAAATGGGTCCCCACCCATTTCGGTCGGTCGGTCGATTCATAATTGATGTTGGGATTCTCTGCTATTTTCAAGCACTGCTCCTGTAACTGGTTGGACTCGCACGAGGTAAGTTTTGGATTACTTGGTGATCTCTAATGAATGCTTTGTGCCACTCAAATACTTGTGTTCACGATAAAGTAGATTCCGCAAAATATTTCTGCAACATTTTAAATCTTTCGTTAACCGTGACGCTATTCAATCCGAGTCAAGTATTATCTGATTTTCTCATAAATCCTTTAACTCAAAAAATAAAATTAAATTTTTAGATTTTTCAACTCATTAAAGCACCCACAAGTTAATAACCACCTACTCACATAATAAGTACATATGTAAATATATGTATGTATATGATCCATCTTGTGAGCATATCTACAAAAGTTCCATAAAATAAATTTAATTTTTCTACGTTATTCTTTTTCAAATAATTTCCCACCGCAATTATGGTAAGTCTCTACACAAATAAACTCATTAAAAAGCGCACACCAACAATAACAAAGTCAAAGTTATTTAGGAATTTCCGCGCTTTTACGCTAATCTGAAAGCATTAAATGCGGCTTAACAAACAAATAAATTGAATATATGAGGGTAATTAACCTAACACAGAACCCTTTTCTATTTGATTTAGGCAAACGTTCATAAATAGAGTTATGTTATATGCTTTATGAAAATAAAGAGAGTCTTTAACAAATTTAATTGGACGGTGAAACACTTTAAAGCACTAAATTTGATAAAACTATGACGTTACTTATATTATTAGCATAAAAAGAGGCAAATTTTCCTAAAAATATTAGGTATTGTTGTTTCTGCTTAAAATAAGGAAAGCTCCAAATATTGTCCAGAAGATAGTTTTTTATACTCTTGGAACATGTTACATAATACTCTAAAAACAGTATTGTTCACCTAAAGTTTGTAGTTATAACCTAAAACTAGTCGAGATATACTACTGTGCCCCAAAAATAAGGTGACATTGTATTTATTTTGAAAATTCTTTATTTAGTCTTCCAAATCAATTTCATCCCCTTCAAAGTAATCCCCTCCCGATGCAATGCACTTATGCCAACGAATTTTTCAATCTTCGAAACACTGGTTGTAGTCACTTTCCGGGATGGCCTTCAGTCCCGTCTTCGCTGCGGCTTGAATCTCCCCTATCGTATAAAAACGGTGTCCCCGGAGCGGTCTTTTGAGCTTGGTGAACAGCCAGAAGTCGCACGGCGCCAGATCAGGTGAATAAGGTGGTTGCGGAACGATATGGGTTGAGTTTTTGGCGAAATGATCACGAATTACGAGGACAGTATGGGATGGTGCATTATCGTGGTGTAAATTGTCTTTCCACAATTCTTGCCTTTTTAGGCGGATAGCGTTACGCAAACGACGCATAACGTTCAAATAATATACCTTGTTGACTGTTTGACCGGTTGGAAGGAATTCATAATACACAACACCACGATAATCGAAGAAAACAGTCAACATGACCTAAATTTTTGAGCGGATTTGGTGGGATTTTTTTGGTCTCGGCTCTCTTTTGGCACGATATTCGCTCGATTGATCGGTTGTTTCGGGGTCGTAAGCATAGATCCAAGTCTCATCGCCAGTTATAATGCGTTTCATGACACCCTGGTAGTCGGAAAGCATCTTTCACACACTTCAACGCGACGCCTTTTTTCCAAAAAATTCAATGTTTTCGGCACCAGTCGAGATTTGACGCGCTTGAGGCCCAAAACATCCTTCAAAATGGTATTGGCTGAGCCTTCCGATATGCCAACTTCATCAGCAAGGTCTCTAATTGTTAATCGACGGTTTTTCAACACCAACTCTTTGATTTGTTGAACGTGAGCTTCGTCGGTTGAGGTTGATGGGGTTGATGGTCGCCCTGGACGCTCTTCGTCTTCGACACGTTCACGGCCGGCTTGGAACTCACTATACCACTTGTAAACATTTTTTTTAGACATAGCCTCATCGCCAAAGGCTTTCTGCACCATCCTCAACGTATCCGCAGCAGAAAATTGATTCCGTAAACAAAATTTAATGCAAATTCTTTGCTCAACAAATTTCGACATCGCAAAAAACGAAAAACTCACTTTTAGCAGCTCACAAAACGACACGTATCTCAAACACTAATGAATATTTTGACATGAAATTTAACATAAATGTGACCGACAGTACTACCAACCTAAAAAAAAATAATTCTCCAAATTCTTCGACGCGCGCAGTTAAATTCAAACCTAATTTTTTGGGCACAGTAGTATATCTTATCGTTCCATCGAATCTGATATTCGCCGTGGCCAATGTGCAAAGGACCATAAATCTTTCGCAGAACCTTTCTCTCGAAAACTCGCAACGTCGACTCATCAGTTGTTGTCATAGTCCAAGCCTCTGCACTATTAAGCAGGACGGGAATTATGAGTGACTTATAGAGTTTGGCTTTAGTTCGTCGAGAGAGGACTTTACTTTTTAATTGCCTACTCAGTCCGAAGTAGCACCTGTTGGCAAGAGTTATCCTGCGTTGGATTTCCAGCCTGACATTGTTGGTGATGTTTATGCTGGTTCTTAAATATACGGAACTATTTACGACTGTCAACAGTGACGCGAGATCCGAGTCGCGCGTGCGACGACTGTTTGTTTGATGACATTAGATATTTCGTCTTGCCCTCGTTCACTGCCAAACCCATTTGCATTGCTTCCTTGTCCAGTCTGGAGAAAGCACAACTAACGGCGCGAGTGTTGGGGCCGATGATATCAATATCATCGGCATACGCCAGCAGCTGTACACTCTTATCAAAGATTGTACCTGCTCGATTAAGTTCTGCAGCTCGAATTATTTTCTCCAGAAGCAGATTGAAGAAGTCGCACGATAGGAATTCGCCTTGTCTGAAACATCGTTTGGTATCGAACGGCTCGGAGAGAACCTTCCCGATTCTGGCGGAGCTTTTGGTGTTGCTCAACGTGAGTTTACACAGCCGTATTAGTTTTGCGGCAGCTCCTTTTCGTACTGTCGAAAGCAGCTTTGAAATCGACGAAGAGGTGGTCTGTGTCGATTCTCCTTTCACGGGTCTTTTCGAAAATTTGGCGCAAGGTGAATATTTGGTCGGTTGTTGATTTTCCAGGTCTGAAGCCACACTGATAAGGTCCAATCAGTTTGTTGACGGTGGAATTGAATCTTTCACACAATACGCTCGATAAAACCTTATATGCGATGTTAAGGAGGCTTATCCCGCGGTAGTTGGCGCAGATTGTGGGATCTCCCTTTCTGTGGATTGGGCAGAGCACACTTAAATTCCAATGCCTTCCTCCGACCATATTCTACAAAGAAGCTGATGCATGGTGAACTTCTTCTTGGTCGGGCAGTGGAACGTCTGCTTCATCGTCATCGTTTGAGGAATTGGGTTCGCCTTCTCTTGGCGTTGTACGTTCATTGACATTCAGCAGGCTGGAGAAGTGTTCCCTCCATAATTTAAGTGTGCTCTGGGCATCGGTGACTAGATCATTTGGGGGTTCTACGAGAGTATGCTCCGGTCTTGAAACCTTCTGTAAGCCGCCGCATTTTTTCGTTGAATTTGTGAGCATTACTTCTGTTTTACACATGTTTTACTGTTTATTTTTAAATATATTCTAAAAATTTTAAATTGCAGTCAATTTTGATTATAAAAATATTTTTGAATTTGAACACTGTGACAGATTGGCTTTGCACAATAACTCTCGGCTAAACAGTCATGCTCACCGTTTTTCAGTCTAAAATATCGCCAACAAACCAGCATATACGTAATACATTTGATTGCAAATAAAAGATTTACAAGATTTAAAAGACAAAATCTGGCATTGAAACACTCAAACAAATAACAGACAGAATTATTTAAATAAAGCGTGAAAGTCTGCAAATAATTTTGTTTATATGCAAATTATGATAAAGTCAAACAGACTCTCATGAATTTATGTTTAAGCGCCAAAATGTTAGTATTTGTGGGTAAGAGCGTAATTAAAATAAAGCCACACAAAAACAAATCGCAACGCCAAGAGTAAAAGCAAAAAGCGAAAAAAGTGTGAAGTAAATATTAAAGCCGAATAAGCTGTCAAAGTTCGCACTTATCAGCCGACAACTTTGCAAAGCAAGGTCCCTTTTAATTCGCCTTAAAAAAGGCTACAGATTTTCATAATTGACGCGAATGTAAAACAATAAGTAAAGCTGTTGAAAGATGTGCTTGCTTTCGACATAAATTTAGAAATAAAGTTGGCGCACTTACTTTGCGTGGAGCCACGAAAATCCTTTGTAAGCGGCAAAAGATTTATGTACAAATTTACAAGCTACTTAAGGCCACTTTTAAGGATTTAATGAAAGTTATTTCTTGAAGATTTACATGTGAAAGACTGCTGGAAAAATGCCAGCATAAAAACAAATAGTGAAGATAAAATGCCAGACAAGCAAATAATAGAGAATAATGAAATAAAAATAGAAAGAACGAGGTCGTCTGACCGCAGTGTGGATCAGCGAAGCGAAAGTTAGTGATCATAAAACGCATTACGCAATTGCGTGGGCAACTAAATTAAATAATCACCGCTAAAAAGTCACGTTTTACTTGGTTAATCTTATTTACTGGAAAAAAGCTGATATTTAGTTGAGGCGACGATATCGGATATTTTAGAGTTAAAACATTTACAAGAAACTGTGTCATACTTATACTATTTGCTGTCAATTAATTAAGCAACATTTTTATTCTTCTCATTGCTTGCCGCAAAATATTATTTCTAGGAAATGCTAGCAGACTGATGACAATGTGATTTTAGATAGAGTTGTAGGGAAAACTAGCAAATATATTTAAGAAACTTCTACTTAAATCTTTTGAGATAATATAAGTACTAAATGGGGTTTTGTAGAGTATTTGAGCAGAAATCTTTATTCAGTGTGCTTCAACAACTCATTTCTCCTATTGATCTGGTCAGCTTTTAATCGTTGTATGGGGCATTAATATATACACATTTTTTACCATACACCATCAAAAATTTAAAGTAGAGATTTTAGGGAAGAAAAATTCCACCGAGTTTCTAAAAAAGCTAATGCGGAAGTAATTTTATGCTGTTGCTAATGAGGTCATGTACTCCTAGACTAGCATCAAGGGCACAGTCAGACTAGCAGTCTAGGTTAAATAGGCGATCTAGAGAGATCACATGAGGACTGTTATATGTAGTCTTTAGGGAAGCTATAGAAAAGAAGAATTCCTATGTTAGAACTTATAAATTAGCAAAACGCTTAGTGGCCAATACAAATTCGCACAGGCGTTTAATTTCCATTTCCGCTAGCTCGGTGGGATGTCTGAAGGTATGCGCCCGCAAGAGCTGAAGTCTTGATCTCTCAAACGCGTGATAGTCAAGAAGGAAGTGTTGAGTTCTTTCAACCTCGTCTTCTTCCATACAGCTTCTGCAGATGGCGTCTGCTAAGATTCCCAGCCTTACAGCATGGAGGCCAATTGGGCAATGGCACATTTTTGCAAGAGGTTGGCTTTACTGAGAGCAAAGATATCACAAGATCTCTTGGGATCGATCTTGAGCTAAAGGATTATGTGACAGTGCATGTACCGACGGTGGCCCAGCGCTGGCCAAGTTCCCTCGCAACTCAGCTAACTAGTAGTAGAACACAAGAAAATACGGGAGTACCGACCCGCTGCCATTCTACTGATAGCGGACCAAGAGTGAATTTCCTTGCTAGCTCATCAGCTTTTTAATTTCCTGCAATTCCGCTGTGGGCTGGTCCTCATACTAGTCTTATAACAAAGAGACACGATGTTATTTATAGCGGGGTTTGGCATTTTTTTCTTGACCAATCCTGAAAGCACTGCTAATGAGTTCAAGGCTTGTATCGTCGCCCTGCTATTTGAGTGGATGGTCACTCTCTGCAGGATGCTGCACTTCAGAGCAGTAAGTCTACTATCACCTTAATGGCTTGGAAAACACTGCAATAGTCTTGGTGTCTGAAACTGGGGTTGTTAGAAACCTCCTGACAGTCCACCAACCTTACACCCCAGCTTTCAACCATCCATAAAGAAGCTCACTGCCTCTCTCCCCCAACGGCATCTTGCCAGCCATAGCTCCCTCGTCAGTATATGGGAATAGAAGGAAATTCCAGAGTTCGGTTTGGTGACTCCATGATCTAAGTTATCCAGTATGAAGTCAAAGTGTTTGAGGATATCCGAGTGTAAGAACCTAGATTCTCTAAGTCTGATAACCACTTTCGCAGCCGGACACTTTCCGATGATCTCTACAGGCACCGCACAGGATGTTGAGTGCTGCCCGTTGAACGCTCTCGAGGCTTTCTAGGACCATCCACCACAAAAAGAATCCATTAAACATAATTGGTTGGACTATGGTGTCGTAGAACGCAGTATAAGGCAATTGATGCCTTTTTTGCTTTCTCTTCGATATTCTGCTTCCATGACGGCTTCTTATCCATGATGAGCACTAGGCGGGTGTCTCTCATTAGCGACGCGGTGCCACCGAAATTTTGTATCTTCTAGTAAATAAAACCATATGGATATTATTTGGCTTGATGGTGAAACCACTTCCGACTTCTCAATCGCTTACGACGCTGATATACCCTTGCGTCAACTCGTACACGGTACTCAGGAACTTTCCTTTGACCATACTACACTACATCGTCTGCATAGGCAATCACCCGGCAGCCACGGTCCTAAAGTTTTTTATGCAGGTCGTTAACGAGTTAACATTAGCAGTCTGAAACTGGATTTAATTTAGAGCTCCCGAGAGAAGACTACACCCCCTTCCCTCTTTTTTAACTTCGATGAATACGTGAAAAAGCTCATTGTACCTCTTCTGCTACGTCTTCGCCGCAATCGCAAATCTCTCGTAACTGTGTGAGCTGAGAAGGAACCGAAAGTTGAAGGTTCCTACAATGAACCAGATTATCTGGAATGCAATTTTAGTATCTTCCTGCTTTGCACCCTTCATATATCTAGCTGAGTCTAACAGATTCCCAGGCTAATTCAAATGTGACAGCAATGAGCTCAACTAACTGAAATAATAAACAATTAGCTAGGAAATTTATAATTAAATATACATCCATACATACATACGTACAATATTTTCGAGCATATTTGATTTCGATTTATCCTCAGTGAGCCTCAGGTTTAATTTCCCACGAACTGTCAACCAAATTCTCATTAAATTACACTCAATCTGGTCTACCGCGATAATTACATTTTATCATTTACAATTAAATAAACATTTATTTACTAAATACATAGATTATGTGACATAACACCACTAAAATGCTGGGGGCAAACTTCTGCACATAAATTACCATCGATAAATAATTCATTGTTGCATAAGTAAAGCATAGTAATTGATTGAATAAACTCAAATATTTAAAGAGCAAATGTTTGCAGAAATGAATGAAGCTGAAATGAATTTCATTAAACAGTTTTAAGTAAGCAACTTATAAAATTAAAATTATTAAATAATAGATGGCAGAAGCATAAATAACTGTAATTTCCGGCGAACGAGTCATGAGTAATTTACGAAAACACTTTAATATTTGCATACTTTTAGGCGTATGCCGCTTATAAACACTTTGTGTAGCTGTAGTTCACACGTAACGGTACATTACAACAGCGTTTGCAGCATGTAACTGTAACTGCCGCTGACATTTGTCAAGAGAATGCAAGACAAAGTGAATAACGTGCTGTAGCTGACTAAATGGCGGAATCTAAACAATGTGCATTCTTTGCACAATACAGCGCCCGTTCGTCTGCGCCCGAATATAGGCAACACATTAGACACTGAGAGGTGGTTTTTGTGCATTTTTTTTGAGTTTTTTTCTATTTATTTTTCATTTTTCTATTACTCTTTTTCTCCATTCACTACGCATATGAGTAATGAAAAACTTGAAAAGGCACAGCAAAAATGCATAACTGTGAAGGTTATATGTATGACGGGCGTGCGCTCATGTTGGCGTGGCATTAGCAGTGTTTACGTTTGTTTGGTAGAAAGTGAAAAGCAGCTTGCAGCTTATTGTGCTGACTTTTATGAAACGTGCACATTTTTCATATACCGTTTTTGCGCCTTTTTTGTTTGCGCTGCAGCTCAGTTTTCTGCACAATTTAACGGCAAAAAATTATATGCCGGCATTCATACACCAACACATACATATATAACACAAACAATATGCATGTGAATGCAACTGTGGCACGCACTTGCATGTAGGCAGACAGCGTAAGGTGAATAACTGAAGTTTGCATAAGAGTATGTGAAGGCAGACATTAGGGTTGTCGGCGCGATTAGAAGAGCTTTGTGTAGTTGGCATATTCATTGTGTACTCAAGGAAGATGTTAAGTCGCATATATTCAATGCCGATTATTTCCAGAGATTTTGTTGTAAAACAAGGAAGAGTTAACCATAGCTCTTTTGAAGCTATAATATCCTTCATTATGGGCATTTTTTATAGCATAAAAGGGTATAAAAAAGTTAAGTACCGTTAGGTTAATCTGGTAGGCCAATAAGCCACGCATAGACCAGTTTGGTCCTAATAATGTCTGTTAAATTTCGTCACGATATCTTTCCAAATAACAAAGTTTTCCTTACAAGGACTTGAGTTCGATTGTTCAATTTGTATGACAGCTATATTCTACATCGGTCCGATAGCGACAGTTGCGAAAAATGAGTAATTAGAGAGAAATATACATAGTATAAAGGATTATAATATTCAAAGTGATATTTTTGTTTTTAGCCACAAAGTCCATAAAAAATGTTTATTTTGTCACTTAGTGTAATTATGACCATAATATTGAATACAATGTCGATTGAAAGTTAAAAGACCAATATTTTCGATATAAGTAATATGGCGAATAAAGGATCTTCCTTTGTTCGAATTCGAAAAAAATTGCCAAATATCAGAACCGCTCTGTATCATTATTTTGTTTCGGTACCTTTATGATACGTCTGATAGATATAAAAACTAATTCCAACAGAGCGGAGCCAAGCCTTTTGTTAAAATTTTGTATTGAGCCATTTCAAAACATTATATATTTTCTACGTTTACTTCTTTATTTCTGGTGCGCTTCTATTGAGATTAATCGTGTTTTAAGTAATTTTGAACAGTAACGTTAGACAGAGAGTGGTTGCGATGTTATAATTCTATTTTTACAATGTATAATTCGTAACAACAATGGAAAAATGGCTACGTGGCACAAAGTATTCAGTGACAATCGCAAAGTCATCGAACTCTCGCTTCATGTTAGTCGTCCATCCACCTCTTTAATAACAATAACATCGATATAGTTAAAGAAACCATGCTTGAAAATCGTCGCGTTGACATCAGTGAGATAAGAGCAGATTTCAACAACTCTTATGGGTCGACTCAATCTATTTACTAAAAGACCTTAATCTTTTGTGCCACGTCGAGTAGAGATCGAAATATAGAGCTTGCAAACTGGAGACCTTTTTACAAAATTTTTAAATATTAGAGTTAACACTTGTATTGGCTTTCGAAGATAGATTAATTTTGATTCTAAAGTCGGTGCTTTCAATATACAAGGTCTGTCGCAAAAGAAATAAGACTGTTAAAAAAAACAACAAAAAATTAATATTTTTCAAAAGTTATATTTTTTTATTCAAAGTAGTTTCCTTGTGTTTCGATACAGCGATTAGCCCGGTCAATTGGCATTTCAAATGAATGTTTAAGGTCATTTTTCGGAGTGCTCTTGAGAATATCGGTCGTCGCCTTTTGGATAGCTGAAAAGTCCTGAAACCAGTGTCATGGGCAAATGAAGTTTTCCAAATAGGAAAAAATCACAGGGTGCCAGATCAGATGAGTAGGGTGAGTGATTAATGGTTAATATGGGTTTTTTTTGTCTAAAAATCAGTGACAAGCGTCGACCTATGACACGGCGCATTATCGTGCAACAGGCGCCAGGACCCTGCCTCACGGTATTGTGGTCAAGCACGACGAATGCGTGACAAAAGACGCTTCATAACACCAAGGTAAAACACAGCATTAATCGTTTGGCCAGGTGGGACGAACTCTCGGTGTACAATACCCTCGGAATCGTAAAAACAAATCAGCATTGTCTTTATTTTTGACTTCTGAAGACGACCGACTTCTGATCGTCACAGAGGTTCTCACGACCTTCTTGGAATCGCTTAAACCACTCATGCACATTACTACGGGATAGGCACTGATCACCATAAACTTTTTTCATCATTTGAAATGTTTCAGTAAACGTTTTCCCAAATTTAAAACAAAATTTAATATTTGCTCTTTGCATTTTACGACCGATGACCAAAAGCTGCTGTCACTTTTTGATCGATAACATCGATTGTAGTTATCCAATTGTCTTAAAATTTTTACGAAATGTCAACAAGAGATCAAACTTTTTATTTCATATACCCACCAATAGGTGGCGCCACCAGAAACAGTTATATTTAAAAAGTTCTGTTTCTTTTGACCTTGTATTTTCTACATAGATCAACACACAGTAAAGTTCGCGGTTGGTAATAGTGTTCTGTTAACGAATTAGCTAAAGGTGACATTCATTTCATCTACGTAAACTATGTTCAACAACTTCAGCTGCAGCTCAACTATTTAGTGAATTTAAGTTAAAAAATTAATTTCTCCAGATACAGCAAGTATTTTAAAGCTAATATCTACTTGCAGTTGAAAACTTTAAACATCTCCCTTCATTAAATGAAAAAGCAAATCATCAAGATTGACCATCCTAATAATTTGTATGTCTATCGTGTGAGTCAAAAGTTATTTTTTAATATTTTACCTAACCATTCAAATTCTACACATCCATGTACTATATATATTTCTGGATGTGTGTTAATACATACATAAATTCTCACATGTACGCTAAACGGCATGTTGTAATTAATAAACCGTTGGCTCACTTTTAGGCGCTTACACTATCCGTTATAAAACTGAAATCCCGAAAGGCATATACAAAAACAACATGCAGTCTGTCAAACTAGCCGGCAGTTAAGGTAACGAGTTCAACAGTTCATGCGCCTGTCCGTGACTGGTTGAGTGCATTTCTGCGCACAAAAATATTTTCAATTTTAATATTTATATGTAAAAAACATGAAAGTTTAAAATATTTATATTAAAGAAATTTTTTAAGCTATTGAGATATTTTTGTCTATATAATATAAATATGGTATATATGTATATGAATTGGTTTTTAATTTAAAATAAAGTTTTTATGAGAGTTAGGCAAGTTGTGAAAAAATATATACAAGGGATTTCTCTGTATATATATGTTTGTTTTGTATTGTAAATGTGATAAGATAATAAACAGTTCTTGTGCGTATTCCAGCATAGATAAATACCTTATTTTAAGCATTTTGAGAGAGTTGTTCCGGTTTTACAAAGACGGCATCGTCCTCCCCAAACTACCCAATGACCATTTTCATCATATCGCTTTGAGTTGGGTGGTTCCTCAACAAGATGACGGCGTTTCGAACTAGACGCTTCTGAGAAAGAAAGTGAATCCGGAATTGAGTCGGTTTCTACATTTTACATAGATCTAGGGCTTCCCCTCTTCCTTTGAGTAGAACTGGAAAACACCGGCGTAGCGCTGAAGAACTCAGTTGCGATATCCATCCAGAATTTTATAAGTGGCATATGTTTGATGTTTGGATTAACGATTTTGAGATGTCTCCGATACATAAGCCAGGAATTAATAACTACTGGGCTTAGGCTCCAGTGAAATATTTTCATGTATCACTTATTGGAGCGATGTTTCACTTTATACAGCTCCATAAGCCACTCATTCCAACGCTTACATGTCTCGATTGGTTTTTCTCCCACAAATGTGGACAATAACTGAACTGGCTTATTATCCAGCCAAATCTAACTCAGACTTTAGTTCACACTTTCCCATTTGACCCTGGGGTTTAGCAGGGTTGTACTGCTTGAAGGATGATCTTCCTAAAATATGCAATTAACGTAATAACCGAAAGCTTTTATTTATTGCATTTGCATACCTCTGAACTTGCCTTTATATGCTCTTGAGATAGTTTGTTGAATTTTTCTTTGAGCAACGAAAATAGTGGACGAATTTTGTATAATTTGTCATAATTATTATCGCTTTTAGATGGTTGTTTCGACTTATCAGAAAAAATTATATATTTCTTTATTTTCTCAAATTTTTTTGCGGCATCGAATCTACTGAACTACGCCCAAGTACAACAAAACTCCAAGAAATCGACGAATGCCATCATTTGAGCAATTGAGTTCACTGCCGGACTCTTGGTGGGAATACATATTGGTCTGTTCCACAATCAGTTTGATTAAAGCATCATCAAAAAAAGTGTTGAAATATTGGATCGACTTATTTACTATGTTAATGTTTTCTTCTGACTCTTTCCAAGTAACGTCTTGAAAGTCGATTGGTCTTTTTTCTCCATTTCAATTGGGAAACATCAACTTTTTCAATAATAAAGTCATCAGTATTTTCTGATCTTTTCGAAATCTCTTCGTTGGCAGTACTTTTTAGTATATCGATTTATAATTCTTCACCATCTTCTCCAAAAACTCTTCGTCGTCTTCATCACACTCTTCGTCAGAAGCGGTACAATAGAAAAATACTTTCTAATTTTTTCGCTTGTATTTTTTTCTTTCACTATTTGTCGAAAACTGCGTAAATATTTTTTTCAAATTTATCTTTTAAGTATTTTAATTATTTTTTTTTTTATAATATTCTTCAAAACTTTCGCACGACCGCCACACTCAACTTCGCTTCAAATAATGAATCATAACATGACACAATCGTTATGTTCTTGTTATTTTGGTATTCCCCGAATTCAAATTGATCAATAAAATGTGTATTTTAAAGAGAGATGTTGCCACTTGATAAAATATCCTTAAAGCAACGAAATTGATAAGCCAGAAGAGTTTTTATAATGTCGGTAATGGTAGGGAGACTACCTGCTAAATATTTTTTATAAGGTAAACGAATTAATATAATGTGTAGCAAACTAAATGCGCCAAATAAGACTTACCGATAAAAATAGAGGGTTTGTCCGGAAAGTAAGGTGTGAGTCGGCTTAAAAAAATTTATTGAACCAATCGTTACAATTCTTTAAAAAACTTTCAAATTAGGCTCCTTTTGCTTCGATGCAGCGCTGTCAGCGCAATTTCCAAGCATTGAAGGCATCACGGAAGGCATTCTCCGGAATAGCCTTGAGAGCCTGCATGTATGCTGCGTGTATAACCCTATCATCTCAAAATGCTTGCCTTTCATCAAGGAAACAAAAAAAAAAGTCCGGGGACCACATCTGGACTAAAAAGCGGTTGCGGAAGGGTTGGGATGCCGGCCTTGGTTAGGTAGCAGTTCACGAAAAAAGTGGTGTGAGCGGTGTGTGAGTGGTTGTCGTGGTGCAACTTCCAATCGGCTGCGATGTCATGTCGGGCCCGATTGACCCTTCGTTTGTGTCTCGTGAGGACTTCCATGTAAAACTTGGCGTTGACGTTTGTTGTTTGTCAAAAGAGATAATGAGCATCGTTTGCACTTTGGTTTTTGCTCATTGTTCCTTTTTCATCAGCGACCTCTTCCCGGTCCACCAAAAAGGCCTGATGCCACCGAAACACATAACATCTGTAAAAGCCTTCTTGATCATATCGAACGTCTCTGTCGCAGATTTACCGAGTTACACACAGAATTTAATCACGTACCTCTGCTCTAGAAAACGCTGCATTTTCGGCTTGCCGCGCCCCCAGAAAAACGTCGCGCGAAATTGTTTATCCTGACTGTCTAGCCGCTCGTTTGTTAGCTAGGAACGCTTTCTACCGCATCCAGTCCAACGGTGTGATATCACGATTGTGGTGGTCAATCAACCGGTCCAAAATTGAAATTATCTGCTCACCAAAGTGTTCTTTCAATAAATCCATTAATTGGTGCGATGCACATTGGGATTTCCGTGGCTGAAATTCAAAAATGGCATGTTGTCTGATTTGAATGAAAATTTCACAGTTTGCTACCAACTATCTATACATTATTTTCCCAAAGTATTAGGATTCTATCTGCATTAGTTTTTTGTCCAGAACTGCCCAAAGTTGATGAATGTTTAGAACATCAAAATTAGCAAAAAATTTACTCAAAAGTCAAATCATTGATACAGTAAAACAACTATTGAAATTCAACTTTATTATTATTTTTCATTTATAATATGTATCAAAGAAAAAATTTGCATCAAAATCCATTAAAAAAAATAATGCATAAAAAATATTGTGGAACAACATAACTTGGACGTCAAAATTTCAATATTCTTCAAATTCAAAGTGGTGTATCTTTTTAGCGCTGTCTACAGCTGTCGACATACATACACTGAATTAAAGCCTGAAGTCTCAGCTAAACGATAAAAAAAATTCAGCTGCCCCAAATTGCCCCTCTTGAAAAAGCATTGAGATACTCTAAAATGGCAAGTTACCGCCCAAAAGTATGCAATATATATATAACAAGGATTACGGGAACTATAGGATGTATCATTCCAGATGAATTGGACGCATATCCACTAACGAAGATGTGATGCATCACTTATTAATGTCTTCGGGTCAGTACATAAACATTTTTCGTACTAAAATAAAATTAAAAAAACTAGAATGTCACGAAGATGTAAAAAAGTTGCTAAAAGAGACTTGATAAAAGAGAGTTCAGTTTGTATGGGAGGTGGGCGTAAAAGTGGGCGGATATTATTGAAATTTATTACCAACATATATAATGTCATAAAAATGTACCAAAAATCAGTGCTGTAGGTCAAAAATTAAGTTTCACCTTATATGGGAGGTGGGCGTAAAAAAGGGGGCGTGATTTTGATTTTTTCATTTTTTTCTTGATTGGAATCCAAATCAATGATGTACCAAATGTCATTGTCCTGCGACAACTCCTTATATTTTTAGCCGCAGTATGCACTAGCAGAAACCTATGTATGTGCGATGTGAAACCAAATGTTGCCGAGATCACGACCTTCAATTTCAGTCATCAAAATATGGACCGATGATTCTACCGAAAACCCCCAAACCACACCAAACCGTTGTTTTTTCTGAAAAGAATGGTAACTCTTGAATCTCTTTAGGTTCTCTTTTTGGTTCGAAAACGGCGAATCTTTTTGGAACTTTTCAAGAGCCCCTCAGTAGGCCAATTATGTTGACGTACTCAACGCACGTACCGTTCGTAGAAAAGAACTTACACTCAACACCATCAGTCTTCGTGCGAAACGACTCAATTCGTCCACCTCTTCAACCACCATACGAGGGACCATTTCCCGTAGTCGAACGCGGCGACAAATTTTTCAAAGTCAAAATCCGAGGGAAGGACGTAAACATTACCATCGAGCGGTTAAAGGCAGCTTTCGTCGCCGAAGATTACAAATCCCCGTCGAATCAAACAGTTCAACACAAAGAGTACCAAACAAAATCTGGTCGTCGAGTACGCTTTCGTCTTCCCGATGGGGGGGAGTGATGTGGCAACCCCAAAGATATGGCAACCCAAAAACAGGATAAGCTATCAGCTTGACTAACCGACATCTTTCTTTCTTCTTGGCGCATCATCCCGACTGCTAGCACGCTTCATCATTTTCGCTCTTCATTTCATTTTCATTTTCAATCATCAACTTTGTATCAGTATTTTGTATTATAATAAATCTCAAATTATTGTGGACATCCCACATATTGGGATTTGTTGTTGATCAAAGCGCGCAAAAGACATTCTTACAGAACGCGAACTTTCTTAAGCAAGTTGAACGATTTGAAAACGTTGTTCAAGCGTGAGTCTGATGAAATGCCAAACAATATTGAACAACAATAACATGACAGCCTGACACGACTCACGCGTGATCTGATAGTGTTCGGATGAATCACTTCAGAAAATTTTTGAAAAAAACACGCTTAAAGATGAACTGATGGAGTTGATTGGACTGTGCGACTACACTTTAGAAAGCTGTAACTCAAACCCTATTTGGGACATGGATTCAAAACTTTAGCGCCTAAAGGAAAAAATTACGTAAAACTGAAGAAAAGCAAAAAAAAATTTTAAATTTTATACTAGGGGCACATATTTTTACACTTTATTTCAATTAAAAAAATATATTTTAAATTTAAATGATCGTTTATTTGTCTTTTAAATAAATAAAAGCAAGAATTAATAGCATCTGCAAGAAATGAGACTTACAATAATTGCTTTATTTGTTTTTCATTTCAGCTTACAAATAATCATCTTCTGAGTAAATATAGAGTTATACAGCGGTGAGTAAAAGTCATAAATTGAAGAAAATATATATATATTATTATTTAAAATCATTTCGCCGATCTCTATAAAGAAATATGTGCCTTATAGACCAACATTGGAAAATCCTTAATAAAAAATTTAAACCGTTACACATATCTGTGCAATATTGATTGATATCTGTTTAATAAGCATTGGATATTCCAAAGAGTATTTCTATATTAGATAGTTAATAATGGTTATCTTAAATGTTAGCTGCCTCAAAAAAGCATTGAAAATACTACTTCTTATTTTTATTTTGTGCTGCCATTGCACTTCACTGCATTTTTTTTCTTAATTTCTCTTGCATTTTAATTAATTGACTGTTTATCAAACACCCATTTAGTGTACATTTTTAAACTTTTTTTATGAAACAACGACGGAAAAATATTCCCAATGTTATTTAATGAAAAATTTTAATCCGGTTCAAATAGAGAATAAATAGGAGTTAGCCTGTTAACTACCCATTTAAATGAGTTTTTAAATTTCAAAACTCTTGCTAATAATAAAGAAATGTATCTATCAATTATTACGTAAATTAATGGTCCTTACTACACTTTCCAATCACTCAAATATCTTGTAGGACAAACTTTCTGACAGCCCATTCATCAAATTGATTTTCGATGGTTACCAGTGCTCTTCGCGCATTAGTATGCTCAAGGCTCTCAAATAAAGTTTCAAATGACAATGAATTCAGCCTTCAAGTCAAAAGTTGCCAACACAAACAAACATACAAACAATTTACAGTAAATACCCAGTAGAAATGAAATTGTGGTAAAAAGTAGTAGTAAAAGATAGTAGTAAAATTGAAAGGGAATTTTGTTAATTTTCATCTCCTTCAAAGTAATCACCTTCGTCTGCAATACACTTCTGCCAACGAATTTTCCAGTCATCATAGCACTTGGAAAAATCATCCTTCATGATGACCAACAGAGCCATCTTCGATTCAGCTTTTATATCCTCAATTGAGTCAAAACGATGTTCTGATCTGATTTTTTTGTAGGCCAGTGTTATCGCACTTCTTTGTTCAATAAATTCAGACATAATAAAAATCGAAGAATTCACTTTTAGAGCCTCACAAAACGACGTGTATCTCAAATACCAATAAATATTTTGACGTGAGAAATATTACCGATTCGAAAATCACGCAAAGTATAAATTAAAAATTCATTAAACAATTAGTATTAAATGTAAATTGTTGGAATGTCGTGTTTGAACATGATGGGAAAACGGACTTTCAAAAATAAAATCCAAAAAATTTAAGAAATACGAGGGCTGCTATATACATTTCTGGCCTAATAATGAAAATAGGAATATTTATCAACGAAAATGGTTTTATTGTTTTTCAAAATATTCTCCATCAAGATTTATACACTTTTGCATGCGCTCAAACCAATTTTCGAAGCATTTTTTCCACTCCGATTGAGACACCTCCAAAACATGGTTTTTGAATACTTCAACAGCATCTTCTGGCGACGAAAATCGTTGACCACGCATTATTTTCTTGATGCGTGGGAATAAAAAGAAGTCATTGGGTGCCAAGTCAGGGCTGTACGGCGGATGACCCATCAATTCGACGTTTTGGCCGGTCAAAAAGGCGCTGGTGCACAATGATTCGTCTTCTCTTGTTCGTTTTTCGAATTTCTCCGAAGACTTCAGGCAAATAAATGGTGGTGTACCACTCAGAATTGACCGTCCTACGTTGCTCAAGCGGAACAGTTGCCACATGACCAGTTTTGCCGAAGAAACAGGCGACCATTTGCTTCGAAGTGCTTCTTCCACGAACAACTTTCGTTGGATTTGGCTCGTCTTGGAAGACCCACGCGGTCGATTGCTGTTTTGTTTCGGGCTCATACGCATCGATCCATGATTCGTCACCTGCGACGATCTTATAAACGTCTTTTGAAGCACCGCGATCGTATTTTTTCAGCATTTCTTTACACCAATCCACACGAGCCTTTTTTTGAGCGATTGTCAAATTGTGCATGATCCAACGAGAACAAACTTTTTTACGGCCAGGTGTTCATGCAATATCGAATGTTTGCTGGTTGGAGAAATGCATAGGCATGCCTCTATCTGAAGGTATGTTACATGACGGTCTTGCATTATCAGTTCACGTACGGCATCGATGTTTTCTGGCACAACGGTTGTTTTTGGACGACCTTCACGGAATTCGTCTTTGAGCGAGCGTCGGCCACGATTGAATTCGTTGTACCAGTTTTTCACAGTGCTATAGGATGGTGCTTCATAGCCATACAAAGATTTTAGTTGTCGATGCACTCTTGTCGTGATAATACACGTCGAAAGTTGTGAAAAATGATCGCACGAAAATGTTCACGAGTTAATTCCATTTTTTGGCCGAGATGAATTTTTTAATTCACTGTAAATAAAACAATTCACGATTAAATGACAAAACGTTCTGAGTGATGTTATGCGAAAAAATATCAAACTTTCCAATGGAAATGTCAGATTGCACTAAATATATATAGCAGCCTCCGTATTAGGTAAATATGTGAAAATGGCAGAAAATATCATCAAAAAAGGATAGTAATGTGGAATAAGGCTGCTGAAGCCGATCTAATAAAGTTGTGGAGAGTAAAATGCCACAACTTCGTTCTGCTAGTCGAAAAGAGCTGTTTTATAAATCTCCAACGGCAGTGAAGACAGTCTAGAATAGTAAATAAATTATATTTACACTAAAATCTTCAAATTTTTCGTAGGAACATGTTGTTTAATTATGTTCAATCTGTCGTTACTATACTTTTACTTCTACTATTTCTATTTAACCCTTAGTGTCAAAGCAATATCCTAGATTCGATCTTTGTTAAGTTCTGCATTTCGGTCTACTGGGTAAACCCATAATTCGCTTGTTGTGCGCCAAAAGTTTCACGTGATAAACACCTGTTCGTAAATTTCCTAAGTGAAAGTGTGCAAATATTTATTGAAATTTAGTCAAGTGTGAATCGATAGATAAGACGTTAGTAACAGGTGTCTTCAAGTGGCATAAGTTTTGTGGTTGTTGGAGTCCAACAAATTATTGTAATTAAATTAGAGTGTGTATGGGAATAGTTGTACTACATTAGTTGTGCACACAAGGGAAAAGATTACACAAATGAGTTCATTGGCAAAAAAGTGTGTATAAAATATATTCTTAGAGCCAGAAGCTGCAACTCAGAGCTATACTTCTACTGATATAATAAATGCGAGCCAATGTCAGCCAGGAGTGAATGAATGACAATGTATGTATGAAACTATTAATGAATACGTGGTGTTAGTAGCATTTTCCAGGTTATAGTAATTGTTCGTTTATAAGGAAAGTATAAAGCCAGTGAAGAGTAACAATTCATACTCTTACTTAATAACGCCGAAATTGTCTAAAAAATTTCAACACTAGTATTATCGCCGAAAAGTTTGGACTGTCAGAGAACGTAATGAATATTTGACAGTTAAATTTCAAAATAAAATTAAAATTCGCTTGAATCCAGTGTTACTGGCGATTCAAAGAGAAAAAAAAACATATGATCTATTATTCAAACGTTATCTATTAACTAGCCCGATCACATGCAACGTCATCCTAAAAACGATAGATGTCAACCTAAGCCTCTACTAATAGTCTGATAATAAAGAGAGCAAAACGGCATATTCGAGTACGTATGTACATTTCCAGCTGTTAGTGATGTTCGCCTTAAGTGGGTTTTCTGGTGGGAAAAATCGATTATTTTATATTTTCAAAGTTTAACTATTCAAGAATATGTCTATAGGCGAATTTCTTAGAATTCAAATTACTTTTTGCTAACCTGGCATCCAAACTAGTTCGGCGGAAACTGAAACTATAAACTATTTTTTTCTCGAAACTGTCTTTTACGAAATGAAATCTGCGGTTTCTCAGGTTCTACTGAGCCGATTTACCTTAAATTTTCAATTTTTTCCAAATTTAACCATTTCGTGAAAAAAAAAATTCTCCGTAGAACCAGACGTTAAGATATTATTCTGGAATACAATTTTTTATGACACTTCGAAAATTACGTGAAATTGAAAATTGCTTCTAGGAATACCCTCTTAAATTTATTCGATTAATAGAGATGTTTGGGTTGGTTGGTTAATTGAAGGGGCAGGCCCAGGGACACCAGACCACAGGCCATCACTAGCTGTTTCAATTCTATTTAGAAGTAAACTGAGAAATGTTCAGAATCTGTTAAAAGATTCCGTAAAATTGTTATATTTGAAGAGGTTTAGTATATGTAGTATAATTAGGAAAGTTTTAAGACTCTAACTATTCCAATAATCTAAAGCAATGAGAAATGCGAAACCCCTGAAAAATATATGCAGTGGCGGAGTGATAGTTCGGTAATAATAAAAGATCGACGAATAATTTATATAGGTACTAAATATACTTCATAGAGTCCGCAGCTTTATAAAATCAGACCGCAGAGATAATTTTAATTCGAATTCAGAAGTAACATAAACATAATAAATATGTTGGAAGGAAAACCCTCTTCAGAAAGAAATTTTGGCTATATTAAATGTATAGAAAAGCACTTTTAGATAAGAGAACGCAACATGGAAAACGATCTTTTCTCGCTTAACCCATTTGAAGTATAGATAATAACAAAGAGATGTCATCGAAAAGCCTAGCGGCTTCGAATATACAAGGTCTGTCGCAAAAGAAATAGAACTTTTTAAATATAACTGTTTCTGGTGGCGTCACCTATTGGTGGGTATATGAAATAAAAAGTTTGATCTCTTGTTGACATTTCGTAAAAATTTTAAGACGATTGGATAACTACAATCGATGTTATCGATCAAAAAGTGACAGCAGCTTTTGGTCGTCGGTCGTAAAATGCAAAGAGCAAATATTAAATTTTGTTTTAAACTTGGGAAAACGTTTACTGAAACATTTCAAATGATGAAAAAAGTGTATGGTGATCAGTGCCTATCCCGTAGTAATGTGCATGAGTGGTTTAAGCGATTCCAAGAAGGTCGTGAGAACCTCTGTGACGATCAGAAGTCGGTCGTCTTCAGAAGTCAAAAAGAAGGACAATGCTGATTTGTTTTTACGATTCTGAGGGTATTGTACACTAAGAGTTCATCCCACCTGGTCAAACGGTTAATGCTGTGTTTTACCTTGGTGTTATAAAGCGTCTTTTGTCACGCATTCGTCGTGCTCGACCACAATACCGTGAGGCAGAGTCCTGACGCCTGTTGCACGATAATGCGCCGTGTCATCGGTCGACGCTTGTCACTGATTTTTTTACAAAAAACTCCATATTAACCATTAATCATTCACCCTATTCACCTGATCTGGCACCCTGTGATTTTTACCTATTTGGAAAACTTCATTTGCCCATCAAAGGACGCTGGTTTCAGGACATTTCAGCTATCCAAAAGGCGACGACCGATATTCTCAAGAGCATTCCGAAAAATGACCTTAAACACTCATTTGAAATGCTAATTGACCGGACTAAACGCTGTATCGAAGCACAAGGAAACTACTTTGAATAAAAAAGTATAACTTTTGAAAAATATTAATTGTTTGTTGTTTTTTTAACAGTCCTGTTTCTTTTGCGACAGACCTTGTACATACAAAATATAATATTTTCCTTTTAGGTATTTACTCTTATTTTCATTACTCTCCAAACACTTTCGCTTTTCTCGCACCATAAAATATATAAACACTACTCTGTAAAGAAAACGCACGTGTACAACAAACCCAAAAGCAGCTACTGCCGAGTCCTCCAGCATTTTGTTGCAAAGCAGTGGCATGTTGACACGTGATAGGCATAACAGCAAAGTAAGGAAGACAGTGAAAACACTGGCAAGCGTCAGAAACTTTGAAAGGAAGTTCTCTAAGTCGGAACGACTTCTGTAAATGTGGTTTTTGTTGTCAACGCCTTTAGAGAGACTCATACACTGCTTTAAGCACACTTTGCAATTTCAGTTCGGCGATTTTTGTCACTAAATAACGGTTAAAGAAACTTTTTAGTTTTGTTAATTGTATGTACTAGTATTTGTTTACCACTTGTGGGCACTAGATTGTGGTGCGATTCTCTGATTTTGTGACGCAACAAAAAGTTTTCAAGTTTGTGGTTATGAATTGGGCTGTTGTTTCGCGAATACGCTGAGCGATAGTGAAATGCACACAATGCCTTTGCAACTGCAACAGACAACTTTCACGTAGCATAAAAAATAACAGCAACAAATGATATTACCAACAACATTGGCGACGACAACAGCAAAACTTGTACCCGCGTAAAATTGTAGAAGTGCGGCTCATCGCTATACAAATCAAAAGCAGATAACCGACAGGGCCATGCATGTGATACATACTCCACGAAACTCACTGACATCTCGAAGCAACTTTGTTCTGGTAGCTAAAAGACTAGTACTAGTTAAAGTTTCTTCCCTTTTTGCCACAAAAATGCGAGAATTTAAAGTAGAGACCGCTGCTACTTGAAGATTAAGAAACCTTTCTATTTGGCTAATACTCTATCAGGTATAAAGTCATTAACTCATTTTCAGGTTAAGACACTTTTGAATAGCTAATGAGCCAAACGCGATTATAGCCCATTTATCTTATTTATCCGGTAAGGTTGACGGACAATAAAGAGGTCTATTTGGCTATATTGAGGCGTTTGCATGAGAACAGATTTGAGCCACGATTGTAACCGAATTTAAAGACAAAACTCAAGGAATATCATCAATCACCCCCCGAATTCACCAGATTTGGCTCCGTGTGATTTTTCTTGTTCCCCAACTTGAAATTGCCGATCCGTGAAACCTGTTTTCAGTCGATTGAAGAGATAAAACAAAATTCGCCGAAAGAGCTGGAGGCCATCCTAAAAACTGTTTCGAGGACTGCAAAAATCGTTGATCGGAGTATAAAAATCTATGGAATTGGTGGTTTAACCTTAGTCTACGCTCTCTTGTTAATCTCTCATTAATAAGTCAAAAAGGTCTTAAGTGGTCTTATAGTATATACAAAATGAACATAAAAAGTGGATGGAATCGATGGTGATTTACGCACTATATTAACCTAAATCCGATTAAAACATGTGCATTATAATCCTGTCTTCTTAAGTTGACGAGAGTTGTCAAGTGTTGAAATACTGAAAGAAATACTTGAAAGGCGATTCAGCATTAAGCCACAAGTATTTACAAACCCTAAAATTTTTGATTCGAACACCTAAAAATTCGCCTCTTGGACACGTTCACACTCTTGGACGATATATGAAAATAAGTAGACTAAATCAGTTCCCGAGTTCACAATACGCTGAGGACTTATTTGATGAGAGAAGATACTTATTTTGCATTACTTTCTTCTCGACGTCAATAATTCGTTTCATCTGATAACTAGTTTAATACAACGGCGTTCAGACGATAACTTTTTTTGTCGCCCATTATCGGCAAATTCGTTTTTGGCGTCATTCATCGCATTCCCCCGAACGAGACACATCCGAAAACTTGAATCGAATAATTATGAATTTTCTTTCATATCACATTTTCAAAATCGTGTAGAACTTATACACGTGGTGCACAAAATTTTTTATAATTTTTGTCGTCATTCATCCTTTTGTAAAGCATTTTTTTTTTCTACATAAATACTTGCATATTTGCATAAACGACGGCACGATTGTTTTGCCATTCCTCGTCATCCCTCGTTTGAACGACAAAAAGAGTCCTTGTCTGACCATAGTTTATGAAACCGTTCCAAGAGGTTTTTCTGAATTCCAATGTAAAAGTATTTTACCAAATATCGAACTGTCGAAAAACTCATCTCAAAGGTCGGAGATTCAAAAAAAGGAATTAAAATTTAATGTTTGTTTGACTAAACAAGACATTATCAACTGCAATATAGTTTTTTGCCATTCCCTACAACGTACAAAAAATTTTAGGGCATTAAAGCTCCGTAGCTTCTATATATAGTATACATACATATACTTAACTACAGTAGCAACTATAATTTAGTATATGCCCACATTTCCATGACCTTATAATTATGCACACTGTCCCAGCTGTCAACTCGCGGGAGTTTCGTTATCCTATAGAAAAATCCATCCGGTGCAAAAACTTGGCATATACAAATATACAGTAACCACAATTTATATCCGCCCAGTCTGTCGCCGCTATTATATAGCCAGCCAACCACAGAAGCCAACTACTCCGATAGTGTAATCAAACTCTATTGTGGCATGCCACACAATTTCTCTGGTCGCATTAACTCACCCTCTCACCCACTTGCCATAGTGTCGCATTATTATGTTAACATTTGCACCGGATGTTGTGTTTAGTACACTTCCTTACATAAATATTTGTCAGATTTTCATGTTGGCACTGTGGAGAAATTGTTTGACTTGCTGATATGCTGATTAACTGATACTAGTATATATTTTTATTTTTTTCTTGCCTTCTAGTTTATTTTGGTCTAATCCTTTTCTTTGGTTTCATAATTTGTCAGTAGAAGTGGAAGACGGATTCTTTTTGCAGTGAACCCATATTTCTTTGCTCTGATCAAATTGAAAGGTGAATAAATTTTAATTTATTTATACTTCGCGTGTTTTTCGAATCAGTAATTTTTTTATCTGTAAGTTGATAGTACTGTTAGTGACATCTTTCCTAAATTTTACGTCCTAATATTCATTAGCATTTGAGATATGGATCGTTTTGTGAGGCTCTAAAAGTGAATTCTACTTCTACTATGTCTGAATTTATTGAATAAAGAAGTGTGAAGAAATTTTGTTTGTGAAATGAAATTACACCTACAGAAACGTTGAGGATGTTGCAAAAAGCTGTTGGGGATCAAACTCGGTTTTCTAAAAGTGTTTACAGGTGGTATAACGAGTTCAAAACCGGTCGTGCGAGTGTTGAGAAAAATGTGGTGTCAAATCGGCCAAAACATCGACTGATGAACATCACGTTAAACAAGTCAAATAAATAGTGTTTGAAAATCGTCGATTAATTTATTAGAGACATTGCTGATAGTTTGGACATATCATTTGCCCATCTCGAATGCTTTCAAAAACACACAATTTTTTCGAAAGAGACCGTCGTGTTAACATCTGTGAAACAATGCTTTCTAAGTATCAAAGCGTAATAAAACGCATCTTAACTGGAGAGGAGACTTTGATCTACGCTTATGATCCCGAAACAACCGATCAATCGCGCGAATATCGTGTTAAAAGCGAGTCGAAACCGAAAAAACCACGTCAAAGTCGCTCAAATATCAAGGTCATGTTGACAGTTTTCTACGATTATCGTGTTTTGGTGCATTATGAATACCTTGCGCAGGGCCAAACTGTCTACAAGGAGTATTATTTGAGCGTTATGCGCCATTTACGTGAAGCTATTCGCCTCAAGATGCCAGAATTGTGGGTCGAAAACTCTTGGTTTCTGCACCACAATAATGCACCACTTCATACTGTAATGGTTATTCGTGATAATTTCGCCAAAAATTCAACAAACATCGTTCCGCAACCAACGTATTCGCCTGATTTGTCACCGTGTGACTTCTGGCTGTTCAGCAAACTCAAAAGACCACTCCGAGGACACGGTTTTGACTCAATTGAGCATATAAAAGCTGAATCGCAGAAGGCTCTGATGGCCATCACGACGGAGGATTTTTTCAAGTGCTATGATGACTGGAAAATTCGTTGAAATAAATGTATTGCAGCGGGAGGGGATTACTTTGAAGGAGATGAAATGGAATTGCAAGAATAAATAAATATTTTAAAAATATAACAAAATTCACCTCTTCATTTGATCACAGTAGTACATCGCTACCTTTCATAATTGACCCATAAAGTTTTCGTGAAGCACTTGTCTTATTTCGTTTTCATCTTTTGACGAAATTTACGAATATATTTTGTTGAGGGGGTGCTTTCGTTACTCTCTAATACAATTTTTAGTTAAGAGTAGTACTGTAATTGTTTCAATGCAGACAAAATTCATAATCTATACTTCGAATATTTCGCTTTATGCTCTTTTAGGTTGATAACAGCATCTCATTTGAAGAAAATACTGAACCTTATAAAATTATGTTACTTATTACTTCTATCTGATAGCGTACTTCTTCTGAAGAGATTTATTAAAAACCAGAATATTTCAGATCTAACAGATAAAATCAACTAGTATTTCTAGTTACTTATCTGTTATTGTTGTGATAGAAATACCAAAGAAAGTTCCTGTTCTTATTAATATTCCTGACAATGTGCGTTTACTTTCCGATCCAAACAGCATCAGACCTTTGAAATATTGTAACAGCCTTTGGTCGAATGAAATCCGGATAAGTTTCAGCAATTTGTAAGAACTTCTTAATTTTTTACTTTTCGATTGAAAAAGAACCAGAAATAAAGCGCTTGGTCGAATGGCTTCCGGGAAAGTTCCGGTAATATTGTGGGAATTTATTATTTTTTTACTTTTCGATCCAAACAAAATCAGAATTAAAGCGCTTAGTCAAATAAAATTCGAGTAAGTTCCGTAAACATATAATCAGCTGTTGTGAGAAATGGTTAATTTCTGGTGCTGAAAAGCTCCAGCTATTTTCCCAGCAATCAAGCTTGAAACAAAAGATTTATGATCTCAGCAAAGTACCCAAAATTATTTAAAGACCATTAGAGTAACATTAACAGTATATATTTCCATTATTTCAAGAAACTGTGCAATCATGGTATTGATAAAAACGATTAGTTAACGAAAGTCTCTCTACGTCCTTTCCAGAAAGTATTTTTCTTCGCATTATGCAACTGCGATGCACCAGCGATCCTTGTGGGTCCTTCCAATCCTATCTAATTATAGCTTTAACGCAATCACCGCTAGTTGTAGAGTTGAAACTTGCTTTTATTATTACGATTTATAAAGTAAAGCATATCTGCATAGCACTTAATAGATGTGCATTTATGTCTCTACTGCATCATGTTTATACTCGCATCACCACATATGTTGCCACAATAATTTAACGAGCTAATGAGAATCTGTCTGCAATGTGGTGGCACAGATTTATTTCCACTTGTTAAAATAGTCCTCATGAATTGCCATTATATGTATACTGTACTCATTTTCATATATACATATGTGTGGGTTTGGTTACACCAACATAATTTGTTGCTAAGTTCAGATAATAGCAGGTCTTTTATGAATGTCATACACGAGACAGGTGAAGCATTGTGAAGAATTTTTAAAAACAGAAATAAGTAGAGGAGCTGAAAACTTTGTTGAAGTGAGATTGTGGCATCAAAAATTAAATAGATTAAGTTATAAATTATGAGTAACTCGATTAGTTAAAAATTAATGTCGAATACATTCGTTAGCTGAGAGTTGAAAGATTACGAAGATATGTTGATATATTTCTAAGCAACGTTCTTTTGGTGGATTCTGTGGCAAGTGCTCAAAAGTAAGCGGCTATCTCTTCGAACTTCTCTTTCCGCTGCACGGAACATAACACTCTTCCCTACTAGCTCCCCAGCAACCATATTCACTAATTGGAGGAACGACTGCTGACTTGACCTTAAAATTGCAGTCGATGGCGTTAAAATTCCGACTGTAAATAACCCTACGATTTTAGGTGTGACAGCATGTGCTCTTTCACTCCTCAGACGACCACTATTATAGCCAAAGTACAGAGCCGCACCAAAATCCTGGACTCGCTAGCCAGGAAAGAAAAGTTGTTGCCAACATAATGCACAAGGCAATCGGCCGGCCGGTATTTAACTATGCCGCATCAATATGGTCGCCTTGATGCAGTGAAATGCAGATGAGGCAGCTTCAGAACACTGTATCGGACTATAACGGGATGCCCTTGATGTCTACTATCGGACATTTTCACAGCGAGGCGCGCATGCTCCCAGTTAAGGAGCAGTTTTTGCTGGGGTGCTCTCGTCGAAATCATCCTTGCAGTCACCTACTCGAAGCAGAAATGCATTCTAGGAGAATCTAGAAGTCTTTGCTTAACTACGTTGACGTCATAACATAATACTCCGACCAGACTGCGGACACAACTAACTTCAAACATGCATTGACTGCCATTCACAGTGGAGCCATAAACAACTTCACCGACTCCTTCTCAGTGATGCTAGCTTTTTCAGAACTTGCTTTCACTCGCTTTTATCGGCTCATGAATTAAGTGCAAGTGGACTCAAACTTTCCAAATTTACAAAAGAAGACATCTCAGAATCTATAAGATTCTTGGTTAAGTTAGATTTCATTTGTTTTCCACTCTGATCATAATTAGGTATTAAATATATCTTAAAATTATCATACTTTTATAATGTTATATTAATTCTCATTATTAGACTCCTAAAATCTTTAGAGAGAAACAACTATCTTCAATAAGTTTAAATAACTAATTCTAATTAGTATTGACACTCGTTTCGTGTTTGTTCCAACACGTCAGTCCTAATCTTGCAAGATTATGACGATGCATAATCGACGATGAAATTCCAGTATTGTCTGCCCACAAATCCGTTTGTTTACAACGAATTGCTTTACATAGACGCCTCAGAACTGCCTCCTTATTGACCCGTTGATACTGTGTAACGAATTCGTGGTGAACCATACTACGTTAATCAAAGAAAACGATGAGCATCAACTTCATTTTTGAGTGACATTGACGTGTTTTGCGGCTTCGGCTCATTTCAATGCCATATTCATATACCTATTTCTCGGCACCAATAATATGCATTTGATTAATATAGGATCCTCAGCTACGTAGTTCAGCACTTCTTTTCGACCTCTTCTCTATCAGATCGTTTTTGATCAGATTTAGATCTTTTGATACGAGTTTAGCAATGACATGCTTCATACTCATAACTTTAACAAAAATTTGTTGAATTGATCCATAAGAGATGTTGAGATCCTCTGCAAGCTTACAATTTCTCTGATGCCAACACGACTATCTTCAAGTACTGTTTCTTCAACTTTTTGGTGTTATTGTAATTAATAAAAGTGAATATAAGACTCGCCTGAGGCAAGTTTTCGATGACTGCATGACTTTCATGATAACGTAGACTAACCAAAATACTTGTGCAACAATTGCAGAGATTCCATATCCGTGATTTTATTGGAAACACAATATTTCAAGCAAAGACACTCTAGCTTTTATACGGCGAAGCGCCAAATCAATATTTAGACGATCCTTAGTATTCAAACTATATTCACGTATGTACTATCAGCCATTTCTCTACAATGACAAATAAATTCTCTATATTTTCTCTCTATTGTCTGCTAACGCTGTGCGTTTCAATGTAATCGTACTCATTATGGCAACTCACAATAGTCGTTACCTTCCCAACTGTATATATTTGTAAATGTTAAGTGACTGTAAAGAGAAATAAAGCATTCATTGCCAACACTAAGACCCAAGTAATAATAAGGTAAATGCGATCAATGAAACCATTTGTTGCACAATTGTATTGCAATTCTGTCATTTTGTCATCATTTTCCCCCTTTTTGGAATTGAATTGCTTTGCTGTCTTTTAGCGGTTACCTGCACGACCTGTCACGTCGGACATTTGCATATAATTCGTTTTGCATTGGCATTGATGGCTTTCTAAAGCTACTTTAATGATTTGCATAGAAAAATACTTTCAAACGAATTTGAATGGCACTGCAGATTTGCAAAGAACCGTCTGTTGACACCACTAAAGGTGAGTTGAAAAAGATTGATACAAAAATTTAAGTGCATTTAACTATTTAAAAAATGGTATGCCATTACAATATAACACCAATGTAATTGAAAAGGAATACAAAAAATTTAAAGTTAATATAAAATGAGTTTGTTGGCTTCTCGACTACGAGGAGTGGTCGATAGTTAAGCAAGAAGTGTATGTAAGGATTTGGATAGTTGCGACCTCGACCATATCATGCCCGTTCTTTTTCCGAACACCGCAATCTATGCGAAGGTTTCTAGTGTGAAACCTTATTTTGAGCTCTTTAAGTGTACCAAATGTTATAGCTTCTCACGAAAACAAGTGTATTCAGTTGACCGCTAACGATGAAATTAATAATAAACATATCTTTCTTTCTTTGTTGGCGGAGACAACGCTTACGCAGTTATAGCTGTGTTTACAAGAGCGCGCCAGTATTTCTTCTTTTTCGCTGTTTGGCGCCAATTGGCGAACTCACGTGTAGCCAGGTCCATCTCTGGTCTTTCCAATAGAGTGGAGGTCTTCCTCTTCCTATGCTTCCCCCGGCGAGTACTGCGTCGAATACTTTCAGAGCTGGAGTGTTTTCATCCATTCGGACGACATAAGCTAGACAGCGTAGCCGCTGTCTCTTCATTCGCTGACCTATGTCAATGTCGTCGTATATCTCGCACAGCTCATCGTTCTATCGAATACGATACTCGCCGTTGCCAATGCGCAAAGGACCATAAATCTTCCGCAGAACCTTTCTCTCGAATGTTAATGTCAACTCATCAGATGTTGTCATCGTCCATACCTCTGCAAAATACAGGGAATAATGGGTGGCTTATAGAATTTGATCTTTATTCGTCGACTTTCCTTCCTAATTGTCTATTCAGTCTGAAGTTCAGACAAGAGTTATTCTAGATTTCGAGACTGACATTGCTGTTGCCGTTAATAGTGGTTCTTTATACATTCTGGAGAAACAGAACTAACAGCGAGGATGCTGAGGCAAATGATTTCAACAAAAAAGAGAGACTCTTTCCGATCCTGACGGAGCTTTTCGTATTGCTCAACGTCAGTTTACACAGCCGTATTAGTTTTGCAGTGTTATCAAATTCAGACATAGCGGCATAAAGGCCGCTCCTTTTCAGGCTGTCAAAAGCAGCTTTCAAATCGACGAAAAGTTGGTATATGTTGATCCTCTTTTCACGGGTCTTTTCTAAGATTTGGCACATGGTGAATAACTGGTCAGTTGTTGATTTGCCAGGTCTAACACCAAACAGATAAGGTCCAATCAGCTTGTTGAAGGTGGGCTTTAATCCTTTAAACAATACACTCTATAGAAAGAATATCATAAGTCGTAAACATAGCCCCCCTCAGTTTCAGTATTCTATAAATTATTAGAGAGTAGAGTCAGACTCTATGGCAGCCATATTATTGGTCTGATAGCGACTGTACCGTCTAAGTAATTTGTTCACGTAAATATAGTACATACAGACGGGCAGACGAACGGGTGAACAGACAGAGGGACATGGCTAAATCGGCTCACCTCGTCACAGTGATCATTTATACCAGTGTGATTATGTAGTAAGTAAGGTAAAATTGTCATAGAAAATTACGGTACATCAGGAAGGAAGGTAAATTTGTCTTAGGACTATGTTATAAACCATGTGCACAGACAATTTGATTAATAATTTAATGTTTTTTTATTTAAGTATCTCAGAGTAACAGGTATTTTTGTAAGAAACCAAAAGTGATTTTTTCTATTTTTACAATGGTTGATTTTGTAGAACAAAGAACTTGAAGTAAATTTTGTTTGGGGAACGAATATTCATTTGCAGATACATTGAAAATGTTGTAAACATTGAAAGTAACGTTTAAAAATGCTACAATGAATTCTAAATTCCAAGTTCAAAAAAAATCGAAAATTTTTTTTGCTTAATTTGAAGGTACAATCTCTTGAGAATATATTGTGAAAATTTCAGACAGAAATTCTAAATATTTCGGGAGTTATAACGAGTTTCCTAGAACGCCTCGTTATTGTTTTTCTGGTCGGCGCGGGTACAACCTTTTTTTTTACTGAATCGATTGCTTTAAAATTTTAACAGACTGTTTTACGCTTATAATTCTCGTCGGTACTAACCCCTAACTTTTTATTTGACAACCCTTTCTTTGCTAAAATAAAAGAATTTTTTTTTCAAAGTCCATCATTTTGTTATTTACCCTTGAAATTTAACTTCGAAACTTCCGAACAGAATGACATGTCTATAGATTAAGAATAATCAAGAATGTTTGATTTCAGATAACATCAAAAAGCCAAAATCACCCGGGCCACCCACGTGCATTTTTAAAAGTATTAAATTTTTTCAAATAAATTTTTCGTTATATTTTCATTATGTAAATAAAAACACTCTTAATATTCAAAATAATTCATTTTTATTTTTCTAGAAAAACCACCCTCCAAAGAAGTCATGAAAGTAGGCATAAGTCACCAGACTACTACCTTAAAAATAAACCGCGCTTAGGACGACTATCAATCTCTATGAAGATTTGGTGCTTCGATTGTAAATTAGAGACCTTGCCGATAGTGTTCGAATATCATTTGATTCATCCCAAATCATTTTGAATAAAGAATGTTTTGGATCACAAATGTGTCAAGTATCTATTGCTTTCTTCATCACTATAGTGCATCAAGTCATATTGCATTAGTTCTTCGCGCATATTTGGGCAAAAACTTGATACATATTTTTCAGCAACCACCGTATTTACCTGAGCTGGCTCCGTGCAACTTCTGACTATTTAGCAAAATTTAAAAGATTAATCCGGGGAAGTCATTTTGACACGATTGAGGCGATAAAAACAGAATTGAACAAGGTCTTGTTTCGATGACTAGAAAAAGTGTTGGCAGAAAAGCGTTTTATTGGATAATCGTTCTGGGTCTTACAAACATCATGGCATGCTATTAGGATCCACTTGGGCATTCATATGTGCAGTAGAAAAAGTAACCTTACCCTTGTGCGTCAGTATCAGTATTCAGTACTTCAGTAGCATTTCTTAATAATTAAATAATCTTATATTGGTTTTTGCGGCGAACGATTTACGAAGAATTATTCAAAACTTTAGTGTTCCACCAAAAGGACACTAACCTACCAAACCATCCTCGTAGTGGTGCTTAACTTTACCACTCCACCCGCTCTCCTTGTAACAACTTCTCATTTGTCACGCCAGCTATTCGTTTCAGTTGACTACGCAAAGCGTGCACGTGCAACAGCTGTTGCTACGGTTGTATCTGATATGGAATTGCCATTTCACAGTTTCTCTGCGTTTTCATTGAGCGGACGCGGACGCTTTTACTAGTCAGTAGTTTTATACGCATGCAATGATTGTCCATTTGTTTATATTTACCTGCTCGAGTGCGTCTGAGGGGCATCAAACACACACATATATATACACACACGCATATTTATGCTATATAAAAACATGTAGTGTATAGATCTTACTACTATATAAGCAAGCAGTGTTAAGTAGAATCGTTAGTGCGACGCGTCGAAACTACTTAAGTGCCTCATTAGACGTGTAACAAATGGACAACAACAGTAGTTGCAACAAGAAATACTTGTTGCATTGTATTTGCTTATAAAATAGTTGACAGACGAGAAAGAAATATTGCATTTTTCGATTTTATTTTTCATTTATTCCATCGTTCTCTGAAAGCACTGACAAACAGTTAAAATTGGCTTTGTGTTGTGTTGCGAATTCCTGTACCCATGAAATACCTTAATGTTCTGCATTTTTTATACCCTAAACAGTGTTTATTAAGTTTGCCATGAATTTTGTAAAATCCAAAGAAATATATAGATATATAGAATAATATACATATATACAGCTGTTGACAGCTAATTAGAAACGCTCCCTTTTTGGTAGGTGGCTAATGAGTATAATGACAAACATTTTTGATATGTCGTAATTTATATTCCTGAAAGTCTTGCATTGTTCGTGTTATTTACTATTTACTACTAAATTCACTCGGTTTTGTAGATATGGAACTAAACTTCTGTTAATTTGTTCACAAATAATAAATGCGTTAAGATATAGAAGGTGAATTAAGTGCGAGAGCTAATTAGAAACAGTTGTTTAAAGAATTAAAACTCCTCAAGGTGTTAATTTTTATTAATAATATTACCGGTTTCTGGTAGGGTGTGTTTCAAAGTTGTGGTTCAAAATATATTAAAATGCATTCAAGATTTTAATGAGAAAAAGTTACAATTTTAACTTTCGTCAGTCTAAAAAGACGCACAAATAAATTGTGAATCAGATAAAATGCTCAAGAACAATTGTTTTCAATGCCTTTAAACATATACGGAATTTTAAAACTATTTCCAATGTTGCACGCAAAGAAAACAACTGAAAAACTGCAACAGAAACCCGCCGCAGAATTAATACTATCTCGCGAAGGTACCTAAAAAAGAGTGCCACTGACATTCTACATGAAATTCAAGGCGAATATAATGTCCAAATATCCAAGAGAACAATTGCCCGGCATTTGCTCGAATCTGGATTTCACGGCAGGGCAGCACGCAGGAACCCGCTTCTGACTAAAATTCGTAGAAACGACGCGTAGACTTGGCCAACTCTTATTGGTCTAAGACAATAAATCAACGGAGATATGTCCTTTGGAACGATGTAAGAAAAATTAATCGCTTAGGTCCTGATGGTCGAAGGAGTATGTTCGCCGTCCAATAATTCAAGAATTTGATCCTCGCTATGTTCCACGCGTAGTTGACTATTGTGAAGGAGCAATCATGGTGTGGGGATTTTTTTAGCTGGAATGGTGTTGGTCCACTCCATAAGATTGATAGAATTTTAAACAAGGAAAAATACGTCGACATTCTAAAAAATGTCATGTTGCCATGGGCTGAGGAAAATTTTCCTGCTATAAGGAAGATAACAATTCAATGCATACGTCTAAGTTGACACAAAAGTTTTTTAATGAAAATGCTATCAATGATTTTGGTGTGGGAATCGTCCAGCTCAGACTTAAACCCTATAGAACATCTCTGGGTGATGTTAAAACAGCCGTGTGTACCAAAAATATCCCAAATATGGCTGTTCTTTGTGATGAAATCAGAACGGCATGGCAAGTTACACCATTGGTGCGCTGCCAGAGTCTTATAACATAATTTCGGAATCGATGTGAAGCAATATTAAAGTAAACGTGATCACCAACAAAATACTAACTGAAAGTAAGCAAATTTTTGTAATATCATAATTTTTTTTGATGAAATATTTTCGTTTCTAATTAGTTATCGCACTCAAATCGTTGGTTCCACATGTTTTTGTTAAAATCTTCATAACTAAAACGAATTTTAAACAAAATGTTTACTATTATCGTTTCCGTTTAACATAGAGTTTAATAGAAAGAGTAAAAATACAATAAAAATACGTGATTTATTGGAAAATAACATTATTTACTTCAAAATAGGCGTCGTTCGTAATTAGCTGTCAACAGTTGTATAGCATAATCAGCGTAACGTGCTGACTCCATTAGTCATGTGGGTCTGGCTGTCCACCTGCATATAAGCGAACTAGTCCCTCAGTTGTTGAGCTATCGAACTGAAATTTTGCACATGTTCTTTTCCTCTCAAGAAGCTGCTTATTTTCCGGAACATCCGATATCGGACAACTATAGCATTTAGCTGCCATACAAACTGACCGCTCAAAATCAAGTTCTTGTATGAGAAACTTTATTATTTGACAAGGTATCTTCGCGAAATTCGACGTGGATTATTGGGAAAGGCAAAGCTGCAATCTCCCAATATATTGTGCAGATTTGACTCCTATATCTTACAGCTGTCATGCAAACTGTCCAATCAACTTCAAGGTAAGCATCATTGTATAACCTTCTATGCCTTAAGAAGTCCACCTCCGACAGGGTATCACAGTTTCTTGTTTTCCCAGCCGTTTTCTTCCCACACATTTACTAGCGTTTTGTTTATGCTCTACGAAAACAAGCATCAATCAACAATTTCTCATCACACAATAAATAAATTTAAGTAAATTGCTTGTAATTTTTTGCAGTTTTAATTGCCCTACTTCCACGTGCCTTCACGCAGTTATTTTATACAATTTCCATTACTCAAATTTCATTTTAAAATGGCAAAGTAAATGCTCACCAGTCCCTCACACCTCCGCTGACAGCTGTGTGTACTGTTATGTGCGGCAGTCAGTGCGTGTATTACATTTCAGCTGCCAAAATCATTTATCATATTTCGTTAGGCCTAAACGCAACTGTGCTTCCGGCTAGTTTGTATTGTCTGTTTACTCCTTAAACCTTTTGGCTTCGGTTGAAATATAATATTTCTTTCAGCATTAGACTTAAACTGCCTTAAGGGATTTGCATTTAAATTGATAGTAATGATTACACTTTTTTACAAACATTGGAGATAGAAAGATTTTGGATGAAATCATTTATTTTTAATAAATATAAATTTTCTCAAATAATTATTTTGGTTTAATAAATTCAATACAGGTTATTAATCATGTTGTTGGCATTTTAGTTATGTTGAATATAATCGTTTTTACTACCACCACCGAATAAACACCGTGCTGACACTGTGTTGTCTACATTATAAGCTATAGTAATTCAGTTCAAAGAGAAAGTATGATCTAACGACCAAAACCACTGAGTTTAAGACGTACTGATGTAATGAAAAATTTTACTTCTAGCTCGCTCTTTTAGCTCTGCCAACATTCTTATATTATATAATCTTCTTATCATTAAATATTCCGCCGCACTCCTGTCAAAGAATTGAAGCTTTAGCAGCTCCTTTCACTAAATAATTTGAGAGATTGCTTTATCTCTATCTCGATGTGTACAACGGAATATTTGTACGACAACCTGAACTTTTCAAATTTGGAAGACGTACACGAAATTGCCTTCCTCGTGAAGGACAGATATGTTTCCAAGTACGATATCCTTTTCGAAATCAAAATGAGTTTTAAATATAGCTTTGAGCTTTAAAATATCCAAACTAACTTGAAGAATTTTGAACAAAGTTGGCTGTATTTGTTTAAATATTCATAGAATATTGCTAAAATATATATATATATTAAGAAAACATATTTTTCTTTTTTATCCTCGTCCATTTTCAAGACCGGCCAGACTAATTAGTGCTATTGCCTTGTAAAATATCGGTTTGTACAGCATATTTTTACAAATCCGGATTTCGGAACTGTGCATTATGAATGCGAGATATCCAATCATCACAATTAATTATTATTTATATAGCCATTATAAAGACACGTTTGTTTTATGAGCTTAAAATGTATTGTATAATTTGCAGAATCTCAAATTGAGCAGTTCGCTCGTGTCTTTGGATAATCTTTATCGAGTTAAAGTTTTAACTCGAATGTCTTCATCGACTTTAATTGGAATTTAAGCTCTATACAATGTTCAGTGTATTTCAGATCCGCTTATAAATTCAACAAATATTGATAGTAAATCTTGTAAAGTTGAGAATTTAGTAAAAACCTGTCCGTCAGAGAGAGCGTGGATTCATTGCGCTCTTACTTCTTAAAATCAATCCTTTGGGATAGTAAAGCCACCGACGTAGGATTTCTAAACAGCTTGGCCTCTATTATAGTCCTGCCACAGTAGACAACTTAAGCAATACAGTTTTTTCTCATCGTGATTTTGTGTAACATTACCACATACTTGTAAATGGTAATTGCTATATCCTTATTTTGCACTGTCAGCTGTCCCTGAGATTTTCTAAGGAAGCCTTGTTTTTACTTCAGCGTTAAATTGCGCTTCATGAAAACGCTTTATGTATAATTATCAAATAGTATATATATATGTGATGATTATTAACACACTTTTACGATATTTTTTTACAACTGTGAATCTTCTTCTTACGCAGTTATAGCCGAGTATCCGAGAGGTGTTTTGTTAGTGGCGGGTCCCTAACCCAGCGGAGGGATAGATCGCCTTCTCACTTTTACTCGCTTTCAAAAGGATTGGCTACACAGAAGATATTTGATCTAAGACCAGAGCTCGTGAGCTGCTTGAGCCATGTATTAAACCGTTTCATGATAAAAAAATGTTGGCTCGCGTCTACTCTCAAACTTCGTACATTTTTCTGTTATCACTCATTTCATTCTTATGAGTTATTGTCGGTAGAGTTTCCCATTAATATTTTTATACCATATAATACCAAGTATAAGCTTTATGTTATGGATATTCAGCTTTTCGATTAGTTTGGTTATTGAAGTGACTGCGTGAGTCACTCACGAAGATTTTGTGACTTGGCAGCAATTTTTGTCACAATTAATCAACTTCAAATTTTTCATACTATTATTACTTTCAGCCGATCTAAAATGCCTCATCTTCAAACTTTCCAAAATATGAATACTTTGGGCTGATGTTTTCTTTATTAAAGTAATGAAGAAGAACTCCCCTCAGAAAACTCTTTTCAGGCGCAATGTTCTATATAATAGGTTGTCAAAAAAGTCTTGCGGTATTTTCGCTAGTTGGCGCTGAAAGCGCGTAGTTCTAGTTTTATTCATCGCATCGGGTCATGCTATACCTTTTTGGAAAGCTCATTTCACGCGCTAACACGTGTTTGATTGATTGTCGTTTCTTTTAAGTCGTTCGTGAGTTATAGCGTCGCAAACATGGAGCAAAATAAAGAGAAAATACGGCAAATTTTACAGTACTACTACGATAAAAGCAAAAATGCATCTCAAGCCGCCAATAAAATTTGTGACCGGCATAGTAGCAGCCGTAGCATCGGTCAAGAGCTGGGCATGAGTCCTCCAAAATTCATTTCAATTTCAAAAAAAAAAAAATTCAATTAAAATACCGCAAGACTTTTTTGACATTATATTATATGAATGCAAGAAATTGTGGTTTTTTGCTTCAAATTAATTACATATACTGAAAGAACAATATACATGTTCTTCATTAAAATAATGTTCAAGTGGCGCCATCTCGAACCATACGAATATAATTAGATATCTTAACATACAAAATTACCACAGTTTATACGAAAGTAATTATCTCGAACTAAAATTATAAGGCTTGCAATTAGATTTCAGTGTTTATGCTTTCTACTAATGACAACCTTATTAAATAAGTTGCTATTAATTAAATTCCTCAGTGTATACATAACTCAATATTTGTTCAATAAATATTAAATAATTAACATTTAAATATCTGAATATCTAAATAAACGACCTTCAATACACACAAACAACGTACTTCAAATGCTTACCACCATTGCATAACTTTAGTCCTTCAACACAAGTAAATATACTAAATTAATATTATTATATGATTAGTTTAAATAATTTCTTACTACACCGCAAACATTCTACTCTTCATACCTACAGTCATGGTCACGCAAATAGCACTCTCAGTCAAAAGAAGCAATAAGCGCTTATACGAATATAGTTGACAAAAACCTTTAAACGAGTAAAAAGGGCTTAATGTATGATTACTTGTTTATTAATTTATCCATTTAAGTCGTCACGAATAATTAGTATATATTGAAAAACTTGAACTCCCTCTAAAATGTCTGGTCACCCAAATATCACATTTTTTATAAAGTGAAGATTTGTTTGCAAAAATTTATCAGGGATGACTTTTTAGTACTAATTAAGGTTGTCTACGATAAAGTGATTTAATTCGAGTGAAAAGGGTCCGTGGTAAGCACTGTAGTCCTGAAAAAAGACGCATTATAGACAATATGAAGAAATCTGGGAAAACTATTACAGAAATTGCTGTTTTATTGAATTATTCCCGGAAAATGGTTTATAATAGTTTTAAATGCATAAAAGCTAACGAGATCTATGTGACCAAAAACAAAAAACAACTACAACCATCGCGAAAGACAATAATTACTGAAGACAGAGCCATAATCTGGAAAAGCAAGACCGACCCTTTTAAGTCTTCATCACAATCAATGAGGAATATGGATTAAATATATAGCGGAAATATGGGCGCCTGAGTAGAAAAAAACCACATCTGTGAAAGCAGCACATTCAAAATCGGCTACGTTTAGCGAAATCCCTATGTGTTTAAGGTAGTAATCTGGTGAATTATGCCTACTTTCATGACTTCTTTGGAGGGTGGTTTTTATAGGAAAATAAAAATGAATTATCATGAATATTTAGAGGGTTTTTATTTACATATTGAAAATATAAAAAAAGATTTATTTGAAAAAATTTAATACTTTATTACTATTATTATTGTCACTCGAAGTTGGAACCTCAAAATAAATGCACGTTGGAGGCCCGGGTGATTTTGGCTCTTGATGTTATCTGAAATCAAATATTCTTGATTATTCTTAATCTATAGACGTGTCATTCTGGTCGGAACTACTGAAGTTAAATTTCAAGGGTAAATAACAAAATGGCGGACTTTGAAAAAAAGTCCTTTTATTTTAGCAAAGAAAGGGTTGTAAAGTAAAAAGTTAGGGGTGAACAAAACTCTCGTTAGTACCGCCGAGAACTATAAATGTGTAGAATAGCCTGTTAAAATTTGTTCGGTTCAGGAGAAAAAAGTTAGGACCCAGAAAAACCGACCAGAAAAACAATGTTTTGAGAAAAACGCGTTCAAAGTTCAAGAACTCCGAGAGAGAGGACTCCGAGGCGCTCTAGGAAACTCGTTATAACTCCCGAAATATTTCGAATTTCTGTCCGAAATTTTCACAGTATATTCTCAAGACATTGTACTTTCAAATTAAGCAAAAAAAAATTGTTCGATTTTTTGAACCCAAGTTACCAGACTACTACCTTAAAGACTTTATTTTTTGGAAAAGTTTGCTATAAACGGATGAATCGAAAATTAATGGAATGATCCTGATGGGAAAAGTTCTGTTTATCGTCCCAAAGGTCAATCTTTGAATTTTAGGTACACAAAAAAGACGATAAAATACGCAGTCGGAATTATGATGATATGGGGTGCCTTTTCCTGGGCATGGCATGGGCCCAATTATTCCCATTAACGGGAAAATGAATCGGTATCAATATTTAGACATATTAAGAAACGAAATGGAACAATTTACTTTCAATTGCACGCCCCTTCACTGGACTTTTACGCAGGATAATGACCCTAAGCACACAGCGAAGGTCACAAAGGATTGGCTTAAGAAAGAAAAAAGAAATGTTTTGGATTAGCCAGCGCTAAGTTCTGACCTTAACCCATTAGAAAACTTATGGAACGATGTTAAACTTAAAATTACTGCTAAAACTTTCCAAACTTTTGAGGATTTATAGGAAAGTATTAAGGAAGCTTGGTACTCCATCCCAAAGAAGAGGTAAGAGAAGCTTGTAGAGAATATGGTACGCAGATATGATAATGTAATTGAAAGTCAGGAATATAGAATCTATTATTAGAAATGTAAGCATATTGTGGCACCGAATCTTTGATTAAATTTCATTAATTTCATATGATTTTTGCAGCTTTGGTAAAATGTGCTATTTGAGTGACCAAGCCATTTTAGAGGGAGTTCAAGTTTTTCAATTAATACTAATTATTTGTGAATTTTTATTTGCCTTTTTTCATTTAAATGGATAAATAAATAACCAAGTAATCATATTTTAAGCCCTTTTTACTTTTTTAAAGACTTTTGTCAACTATATAAACGCTTGTTGCTTCTTATGACTAAATGTGCTATTTGCGTGACCATGGCTGTATATATAATTGTTTGTGCGAGACTTGCTCAACATTTAAGTTGTACGTCCATTATGTATAACATAAAATGACGCATAACCAGCTAACAGTTTGCCTAATTACATATCCATTATCCCATTGTAGGAGCCTTAGCTATTAGTCATTTACATTTCCACCTACACAACCATCAATATGCTTGAAATACCAATAAATTATAGTTAATTAGTAATAAATAGTTTTGCTTTACATAGTTGTAAGCGTAAATGATTTAATAAAGGGATTTAACGCTATAATAATGGATAAGAAACTCAAGAAATGGAAGAGTATTAAGATTTTCAGTAGAATTTTTTTTAATATTTTGTATAATGATTTTAGGCGCTTTGCGGTTTTCAAGTTAAAAACGCAGTATTTAATTTGTAATGTACACCTTCAATAATTCTCAAATTTTTATAAATTATTTGAAATTTGTGATGAAAGATTTTTCGTTGCATATTTTCGGCGCTTTCATGAAATTTTTTATAATTAATATAGATAGAAATTCAAAAAAAAAAATCGGAAATTTTTGGAATTTAAATTAAATTAAAAATTATATTTTAAATATTTGTTGCATACTTTTAGGAGCTTTGAAGTTTCAGTTTAAAAGCGCGCTAATTAGTTTGTAATTTTCACTTCCCGTATACTAGAAATATCAATAAATTAGTGTGAATAAAAAATAAGTATTTTTCCTTTGCATATTTTTAGGAGTAAATGAGATGTTATGTTTGATATTAATATGGAATATTCAGAATTTATTAACTTCCAATTTAAAATACTACACTTAGAGCAGATTTGTCACCAAACAATATTGTAGGTAATTGAAAAATAAATCTAAATATTAATAGAATACTAAGCCAAGAATTTAATATCCAATAACAATATCACTTACTCATTCAAAAAACTTGTCGTTGCCTACATTTAGGTGCTCATGCATTTTTACTCCCTTGTTGTTGTATTTCTGTCGCATGTGCCGAAACTAACTTCTAAATTAAAATTCCTACCACTTGCTGCCTGTTATGAGGTTGCTGCTTAATTGTACGTTTTTAGGCGTTTTAACCCGAAACACCCACAAGCGATTATAGGTGATTACAGCACAACAGGTGACATGAAATTACTTTCCTTTTACAGGTAACATGTTCTCCGTACACTATTTTTTTCAAGAACAAAATCGCATTAAATATTGGCGTGTGTGCGCCTAAAAGTATGCTAGCCTATTTTTAACTGTGAAAGTTAACTTAAAATTTGTTAGTTTTGGTTTAATATTAATTTAATTTTATTTTAATTATTCTACTGAATGGAAAATTTGCGGTAGCTGTGTTGCCTAGTAGTTTGGTTCTAAAGAAGGCATATAACATAGTTAATAGAGTAAGCACCAACTGCGCTGAGTGCGAGTAATTGGGCGTCATAGGTATTATGAATAAATTAAGTAGGGGATAGAAAAGAGCAAGAAAAAAACTGAAATCTAACAAAAGTGGTGGATTTTGTGTAATCATTTCTAAAGAATATAAAGCTATGTTGGGCATACTGAAATCGCAGTTGGCAGCATTGAAGTATGTACTGTGATACCGATAACTTTCAGTAAATAATTTTGACAAGAAATATGTAAGCACTTAGTGTAAACAACAGCTAAAGGCTTTTCCAAAATCATGTAGCACACGGAATCTAAAATATATAGAGAGTCTTATATAGAGATTCCCAATATAGAAAATCCTATAATGCCTTGTCTTTCCTAAATTATTGACTCACGCATCCAAGTGTTTACATCTTTGTCACTTATAACTTATTGATGCTTTGAAGAGAGCTGTGTGAAAATACGTTATGATCAGTTTGAGTCGTATAGCTCCGTTACAATATACGTGGGATTCCGAATTTGGCGGAAAATATCTAGAAGAAGAGCCACAAATAGACTAAAAGTAAAAACTTTGTCACATCTTTGGGAAAGCTAAATACTTTGGGTCAAACAGCTCCCAAGGCTGCATTTGCCCGATAGTATCGAGAAATGGATCCAAATATATGTTTAAAAACTTAGCCAAATCTCTGGGGAAGCTTTAAATTCTCTTGATAAACTCGAATACTATTTTAACTAGTAGTCATAGTTGTAAACTCTTTTCAAAAGGGACTAAATTCTATAGTTTCAACTCTGACCCAATATCAAATCCGGAGCTTAAGCCATTACGTTTGATCATGAGTTCACTTTAACGTTATAAGAACTAATTATGGTTAGTCAAGCGCCCAACGCTATATTGCCACTTAGATACGACTTTGAAATTAAATGAATTCTTATGCAAACCTTCCTGTATGTGCCAAAAAAATTCCGTTTAACCCAATCAAGGTGACCCTGGCAATGAACGCCACTCATCCATAGACACTCTCGTGATAACGACTTTGCAACTACGACGCATAAATGCTCCAGGTTATGTGGCTGTAATACCATTTATACAGCCAACGTACAAATTTCCACATAACCATACGAATTTGTGCGTAACGAGCGGAGCTCGAAAGGCATACTAGCCGTTTCTGAAGCATCGCACATCCGCAACGATTACATGGCAACCATATGGATGAACGCATAGCAGCAATATGGAAAAATCTTATTTTTATTTTTATTACATTTTTAAATAACTAACCGACACACCTCCAGACAAGCATACAAGTGGGCTGTAGTAATACAGCAGACACGCATACACCCACATAGCAATGTGGAAATTACTTTTTTCTTGCGCTTGTGGTTGCCTACGGACTCACCTGGGCCGCTTGAAGTCATTAAAATATATTGGCTTTACATCACGGCTTAACAAGGCAGGCATACTTTGCACATACGAGTACAGAGTTACATATATATTATGAATATATATGTATTCAAATGGAAATGTTTGTACGAGGACGGTTCGGTAATGATATAGCCTCACCAACCGAAGGCGCTACTATAGCAGGAGGAATTTTCTGTCATTTAGCACATTCTCATAAATGGCTACTGTCAAAATTTCCGGCGAAAAGATCTAAAATTTTTCGAATTTTTGCCGCGTATTTCATTAACATTTAAAAATATTCTTATTTTTGAAAGGAGAATAGTACAATGAAATAATATATAAAAAGGCATGGTCGCTATATACGGTAGGTCCTCTCATTCGAAGGCGGCTGCCAAAAATTGGTTAAACGATTGCGACCACTTTGAAGACGACCATTCTTAGGTGCCCCGGAAACGACTGGCACAGACTATCACATCATATTGGCTGACCGCTGACTAAACCTAGTAGCTGAGACAGTTGGCATCCTGAAAAATGGATACACACCAGAAACCGTCGAAGTAGTAGACTTCACCTCCGAAATGCTTCCAAAAGGTGAAAACTACCCAATCAGCAGACAAGACGATGACCTCTGTTTTCTGGGATTCACGGAATGCCATTCATTTATTACCTGGAAAAGGTCGAAATCGTCTCATGCCAGACTCTGCCGAGTTACTAGACTTATTATTCGCCTAATTGAAGAAAAATAAGCATCATAAAAAATTAATACGCACCGGAAACCAACCGGATATAGTGGACTTCACCGGAGAATCAGCTGCCAAGAAGATGAAGATTTTTCTATCAGTAGGCAAGATGATGGCCACCGTTTTCTAGGACTCACGAGGAGTAATCTTCATCAACTGCCTGGAGAAGAGTAAAATGATCTCAAGTCCCCGAATTATTGGACCCGTTTGACCACCAATTGTAGAAACGGTCTCATTTGGTGATGAAATAAATTGTCTTCCATCATGACAATACACCGGCTCGCCCTTCCGATGACGCCCCAGACTTATTGGTCGAACAATACTGTAAGCTATATGCACCTTCTATCATATTAGGCAGATCGGTAGTGTTTCCTGTCTACGGGAAGAAACTTTAATCGAACGAGGCAGTAAAACACCACCACGGAGGCACCTTTTGCTTAAAAATCATATTTTTAAAGAACCTGGAAAATCGTTGAGTCTAGAAAATTGAGCTGAAAGGAGATTATCTTGTGAAATAAATCCCCATTTTAATTTTTTTCCTCTTATAGGTCAAATAATTACTGGAACATCCTCGTATTTGGACATGCTTATGTGTAAATTTACAGGCGGAGTTCGAGCTCAACTTCCGAGCATTATCGTTACAATTTTTCTTCTGATGAGTAAGCTGACATGCTGACTGCTCTACGAAAATTCTGTAAAAAACACATATAAACACACATATGTATGTATATACAAACAACTAGATGTCATTGACTATCACTTGCCGTTATTGCTTCAGCTTTTATGTGAGAAAAAAATCTCGCTCGTCTTCCACTTAATTGCGTTATCGATTCATTAAACCCTTGAAGCGCAGCTACAGCGACACACACAACCCTATACATATATACATCTAGCTGTAACACACACATATGTAAGACACACATGTCAGCTGTGACAGCAACACTTTCCATCAGCGAGCGACAGTAGCCACCAGCTTATGTGACATGTAGGTCCTGTAGATCCTATTAAATATACAAGCATTGCCATTTAAGCGTGTAAAAGTGTGTAAATATTTACAGACACAATACCCAGAAGGTAAATGTGTTATGTCCTGCACCTTGATTGTAAATACATACATATAAACATACATGTGCCACACAAACTCTCAGCGGCCTCCGCTGCTTGTCATTAATTAGTTGATTACTCCCATAGCTCAATTGGTGCTGCTGGTGTTAAGGTCTTATAGTTTGGGATTTTGTATGAGTTTAAGTTCATTAAATATGGCAACAAGTTTGCCCTCGTTTTACATAATCGCATATATAGTGCATACAGTTTTACATGTATGTAACAGTGCCCTACACATCTACTTATGTATATGAGCTAGCTACTTGTGTTAAGCGCTTTGGAGTAGATGTGAATGTTTCGATTTTTAATCACTTAAGGGGGTATTCTGGTCTAGACGCATGAGTTTTAAGCATTTTTTAACTAGGAAAAAAAAAATGAAAAACATTTTTACCATCCATTTTTTTATGTTTTTTATTGACATTTTAATAATATAAAAAAAAATTGCAGGAAAAAAAAACCAAAATTCGTCGAGATACGGGCCGGTGGAGTGGGGGCTTCAAAAAAAACTGTGCGTCCTGGTTGACGTGATTTCAACCTTTGCAGAGATCTAAAACACAAAAAACAAGAAGATTCTTCATTTGTAAGGATGTCGTTATCGGGTTGACCATTTTCAAAAAAAAATAAAAAATAACAAAATGGCGTCGACTTGAAAACAAAATTTTTTTTTGACCCGATTTTTTCGACCTTTTCGAAATTTTTAAAAGTACTTCAAATCAAAATTTTTGGAAATTCAATGCAGATACGATAGAGCGTTGTATAAAGAAGATATATACCAAATTTCAAAGGAATCGGTTAAGTAGAACTTGAGATATCATGTCAACCACCTCAAAAAAAGTAGTTTCGAGAAAATGACGAACACGGACGCCACGTCACAATAACGGCTGTATCTCTGAAAATTAATCGAATTTTGAAAAATCCTTCCAAGGTCATATTTTTAAAAGTTTAAACTTTCAAAATATGCAAAAAAAAAATGATTTTTTCAAAATCCTAGACCAGAATACCCCCTTAAAACGCAAAGTCTGCAAACAATATACTACAATTCTGTGGTTGTTAGAGAAATTTGTATGCACTTGTGACAATCGATTGTCCCAAGCTTCTCAGATAAGATAAGGTAAGAATTCGCCTTAGACAAGAACAGGTAGTAATCATTTAAAGTCATGTCCATATAATGAGGTAGAAACAAAATAGTCCTCCTAACTAAGATGGCGAGTCGCTATCGATGTGTGTAGCCGGAATTGCGTCTGGCTTCCGAATTAATAATATGGTTATAAGAGATTGAGACAAATAATAAAATCCTGCTGATCGATAATCCTAACTTGACTACCATTTACGCTGGCTGTTTTTGCTTAACGCGTCGTAGCTGAACCCCTTTTAATCCCCAGTAACCATCTTCTTCAAAAATGGATTGATTTTGTTGACAATCGTTCCTCCCTTACATATATCGTGCTTCTTTCTTATATAAATTGTTCCAAAGTATTACCGGTGCAATGTTTAGGGCAATCGAAACAGTGCCCATATGACGGTCGATTTTTCATTATTTTATTGATATTTTCGACAGTTTGCCTTCCAGAACGTGGTATATCTTACACAACGAATTTCCGGAACGAAATCGAACGAAATCGATGAACCAAAATTGTGTGTGGTTGCCTTTTACAGTATGTGGGATTTGTTTTAATTGGAAAATAATACTGAGTCAAGTACATAATAACAATATCGTCTGAGAAGTCTAGCGAAAAGACTAGCCATAGGACGCGATCCACCTCAATTTAGAATTCTGAGCATGGCAAATTTTTACCGTCTAATAAGTGCTGTAACTAATCCAGCTCTGTTTTATTTATGTAGATGATGCGAAGATTGTATAAGAGCAATTAGAACATATATGCAATTTTCTAGACAGATTCGCCTAAGTTTAACATAATATAGGTGGAATGACAATGTCGCCCCCCAAAACTTGAATTAGCGTCTAGCTTTCTCTCATACTGAAAATATAATTTTGGTGCAAAATCTTTTTACGAATTGCTTCATAAGATAAAACACACAATTTTTTTGAAAGAAATCGAAATATAAGGTGTACGAGGTCGAAACGTTAACGTCCTTCCACGCCCACAGGTAAAGTTTTCCATTACACAGCTAGTCGAAAAAAATAACGGCGGACGTAATTATAATTCGTATAACATATGTGAACCATTTGATTTTGTTTTGCAAACGCTCCCTCAAGTTTCTGGTTTCTTGACTTGTTGATGTTTTGTATTAACTAAATACATTTACAACTGCAAAAATGATATTCTAATTCAAAATCACTTTGTTAAAAATGTACATATTCATATATTTCCTTAAAAGTATTATTTTAAACGTTCTAAGCAGTCAAAGTCATACATCAAATGTACTAAGCATTCATACAAGTGCAGCATGTAGTTGCTCATACGGCATGGTGTACTAAATGAGTACAGTAGATTTGATGCATAACTTTAACTGCGTATTACATTAAATATAATTTTTTTTTTTTTTTGAAAAAAAAATACCACTTTTATAGACGGAAAATTTTATTTTAGAGCGTAATTTTTCGAAGTTGATGTTGTATTTGCTTTGGAAAAAATTGCATAGCAAAAGATCAAAGATCCCTTGCCAAATACATGTGTTAACTGATTGCACAGGATTTTAAAAATAAAGAGCTTGTCTTCTTTGAATATATTTTGTAGAACAAATACTGAAACTTCAGAGGACGTGCGCAAAGAAAAATCAGTTGGGAAATAACTAACACGCTGATATACTTTTACTCTTCATTAAACCCCTTTAAATTACAACCTTGTCAGATTTCGCCATACCTAATCAATTAAGCGCATTAGAAATACATTAGCATGCCAACACTGATTTGTCATTAGGTAATTACAACTCAGGTTAAATTAATCACTTCACGCATCCCTACACTAAACTGTAAATTAAAATGCATCGATGGATGCAATGGCGCAGCAGAGAACAATCTGCAATGGCATGATATGCATAAATGCTTTTCTGAGTGTTGTAAGGACGTCTGTAATATTAGATTATAATGGAACTTTAAATTTATTACTGTATATGGACTTCATTTAGTGTAAAGTTTTAAGAAAAATATGATTAGCTTTCAAGAGAAAAAGTTGGGTAATCCGAACACTGAATAATTTTTAATGCTTTCAGACACATCAACTTTCTCTAGACAGCTTCAACCTAACCTTAGTGCAAAAGGTTACGTACAAAATTCCCTTCCAAAATTAAGAAATTAGTAGCTAAAGATCCTGTTATACTTTAAAAAAAAAAAACAACCTGTATGAAAATAGTTCCAAATTAAAACAAAATTGTTTATAAATGTTTTAAACGTTTCATGAAATTATGTTTTTATTAAAAAAATACTTCTTGTATACCTACATATGTACTTATTCATATTTTTCTTGTTTATAAAAACAGTGTAATAAAATTAAGCATTTATCTCATTGACAATCTGAGAAAAAATCGTAAACGTTATTCCGGCCAGCTATTTTTATAATTTAATACTTTTCTTCGTTTCCGCAAATGTTGAAAGGTACTTTTTACGATAGTTGAAATTTTGAAAAATAAGTTTACAAATTTTCATATTGAATCGAAATAAAAATCACGTATCTCATACACAAAAAACACTGTTTGCTCAAGAAAAAAATGTTGAGTGTAAATGGAATGGCCAATACAAAGTATCGAATGACGAGTTTAATTATGATAATGACTGTCCGTCTTCCGGGCAAGCGATTAAGATATTTTAAAGAAACTTAGTACAAGTATTCCTTGGCATTCAAGAAGCTTCTACAGCAGTTAGCAGAATCGGTCTATGGCCACGCTCACAAACTGTCAGTAATCAAAATATTATTAACAGCTAAACTAAATATAAACTAAGCAATTACAGATTAAGATACAAAACTAAAATACAGGTCATTAATGTAGGGAATGGCATCGTTGATTTAAAAATTTTTTGAAATTGGACGTAGTCTCGCCATCTATATATCTGAAAAATTTCACAAGGCCTTCTCACAAGAGAAATAGGATGACAATAATATAATAATAATAATAATAACACATATAATGGACGTGTTGAGAACTACTAAAATTTCGCTCGTGAGATGTTATAAAAGGTCTACCTAAGACCCAGTGTCAAATTAGACAATATGCGTGCTGCTAGGTCAAAGTGAAATCCTTTATCTCAGGAACTATTAGACCTCTAGCAACGATCGTTTTTTGCTTATGTCTGACTTTGTTCCAAAAATATCGGTCAATCTGTGATATGTATTAATAGAAATCAGATTATTTCTTGAAAATAATGTGCTCTTTGTCAAAAATATATGAAATCGGGTTAGTAGGTCCATATACCCCTTACACACAATATACAAATTTTCGTGATTCTGATTTACTATACTCTATACTATGGTATACTCGTATACTAGCTAGCTTTCAACTTCTTATGCGTATTATTTTAATAAATTTTAACAAGTTTCTTAACCAAAATTTTTCTATAAAGCTGACTATGAGTGAAATCGGTCTTAATGTTATATCCTAACCATAATGATTTCCGTTTCTTTGTTTGACTTTTTTCTGATTTATACCCAACATGTTAAATTTAACGTCCTTGAATGAATTTATATAATCACTTTTGGATTTATCAAAAAATTCTTTAATAATTGAAAGCATACGTCCAGAAGTTAACTTTTTATTTTCATCAGCTTAAGTGCCCTGGAGACGATCAAATAATTGCGTCAAACACTTTAAGTGTGTTGGTGTCGTCGGCTCTCGTCGGCTACACGTACGCTACACCGACTTGTTGTCGGCACTGTTTGATGAAAATCAAAAATTTTTGATATTTCTATTTGACGGACGATAATTTGATCGTCTCCACTCATGTTTGACAAGCATGACTCATTTGCAGTGAAGATTTCAAGTTAAGAGGACATAGAAAAATGAAGCGAATTGAAATTGAATTGACACAGAAATATGAAGTGAATTGAAAAAAGTCTAAAATTTTAAAATAAATAAAACCAAATTAATAAATAAAATAAAATAAATAAATAAAATAACAAAAACACATGCCAATAACATATGTATGTATAATCATCCGACGCTGACATGATGACCGTTCGCTACGACCTCAAAATTAAACTGATGTTTGACGTGTTAATTTGAACGGGCAAAACACGATTGAACATCACTAACACAAATGCACTGTTTGACGCAATTATTTGATCGTGATTTTACTATTACTATTTCAATATACTAAAGCTTATTTTTAGCAGCTCAGAAATTACGTTTGTTTAATAATAATAAAAATTTACTTTTGAGGGAAGCATTTGAAATACAACCTCCTAAAAGCTTATTACATTATTTCACGCAGCCTGAAAGTCTACGTAAATTTATTATAATAACTCACGTGTACAAGCAACACAATGCTAAACTATTACTTTGCTTGCATACCAAAAAAGCCTTGATATAAATTTGTCCAAATTTGTGCAGTGCAATTTCTACTTTAATGTCATCTTAATTTATTACAGACAGTTTCTACTGCGGGGTAACGTAGTTGATCTCCTGTAGCGCGCATATATTTGGCATTAATATTTATATCAACGGCAACAGTCAACAATAAATCACCTTCAATATTTTTATGAAAAACAGCTTAACAAAAGCAAAGGCGAAAAACGTGGAAGACAAAATATAAATAGTAAAAATTTCATATAATAAGAGTTTTGATATTCAGTAGCCTTGTCCGCTGTCACTGACCAGTGCTTGTTATCTACAGGCTGTTCTTTCTTTCTTTTGTGCGAGCTTTCGCTTTACATATTCATACAATTTTCTCGTTATCCACTACAGTCGAGGACAACTCGTCTGCTGTCCTACTGCGCCAAAAAATATGCCTTATTTACTTAACAACTTTTTCTCGCGCGCGCCTTTACTTATGCTTCACCGGCGATATTCCACTTACGTACACTCTTTATATATAATATATATGTATGTGTACGTAGAGTGCAACAAACTGGCCGACAAATTAAGAGCAAACGTTATCAACACGCTGACATTGACAGCCGAACAGCAAAATTCGGTTGTCTGTGCAAGTCAGCAAAGCAAAAAATATACAGCCGCAAGCAGTTGAAAGCAGAAAAAATCGAGTCTATAGCATGGGTGGGCGTGTACTGCCTTGACCGGAAGCCAGCAAAAGTGTAATTTATACTTTAATTGAATTTATTCGGTGTCTCATTGACCGCATGCATGCAGACGCAGTGTTCACATGGTGATGACACCTAAAAGTAGGCAAACGTAAGCATCTGTTTTGTGTTTTTCTCTTCAATTTCTCCTTAAGCTATCCACTTTTGTTATTGTGAGAGTCAATTTAGGTTTGTAGATTTGCCATTAAGTAAACGAAAGACAATGGCTTAAAGAGGTCAATCAAGCCATACAAACAATCAATAAGGAAGCGAAGCATGTTTACAAGAATCGACGTATGGATTTTCTCAGGAGGCATAACATACGCGTGTGTGTGTGTGTGTGCGTATGCGCTTGTTTAGTAAATCTCAGCCACATATCCTACATAAATACTCAGCTCCATAAAATGTTTTCAGTTTCAGCTCAGTCTCAGTTCAGTGGATTCTCGTAAATTCCTGTTCAAATAAATCTGAAGCTCAAATTCTTAGTTTGTTAGTGCAGTGTAGTGTTTGGGTAGCACATTACTACTCTTACTCAGCACAAATATGTATATCGGATTTCACCTAGTCAGATATACCTATGTCCATAGGTAAGTGTAGTATTCTTTGTAGTTCAGTTTTAGGTTGTCCTTTTGCTGCCTTGTTTTTCCTTATTGTATTTATTTGACAGGTATTAGTCGTGTCTCATTTGAGGTTTTTTATCATATGGGAAATTCCAAATTTCCTTTAAAATTTTTTCATTCCTAAATCTTCACAAAGTTGCCAGTCTAATGAAAACTGCGTAACTAAAATAAAACACCCATACCGCTGGCCACAGTAAAGCGATGGCCTTAAAAGAAAACAAATACCGATGAATAACTAAATAACTCCGGCCAAAATTCGTCCAATATAACCAAGCCTCATTAATAAAGCGAACATATACATGCCTAAGGTAACTTTCTTTAGAAGCCCCTCCCTTCCCCACAAACACCTCACATAAAACTCTTGAAACCCATTGAAATGTTTCCGAGAAAAATATAAACTTTCATAAACCCAACTAAATTCTTCCTCATCTCGATCTTGACTCCCTCACTTCCGCATATTTTCTAATAAAAAAAAATAAAAACTAAAAATTAGTTCAAAGGAAGCTATGCAGCTCTAATGGTTAAAGGCTTCCATATAGTTTCATTTAAACAATATTTTTTCCTAAGACCAATTATTATTAGAGCGGGTCGCAAAAAAAATGTAAGTTTTTAACTAATTGACGTTCATGTCTTTAGAAAAGAAAAAAACATAGGAACCTCAAATTTAATGGGCAATTTTCATTATCACACGAAAGAACATTCTTTGTCATTTATTTTTTGAAGATTATCTCTTTCAAGTATTTGCCGCGTCTCCGCTTCGTCTAGTCCATCCATTGAGTTCAATTTTCGCTGACTCGTTCGAGCATTTCGACTGGATGTGCTTTTGGATGTTTTTCAACAAAGCCTGAATCAAGCCAGGATTGTCCCGCATACTTCAGAGTTTATATATCCCCATGAAAAATCCTAACGATTGGCTGATATCCACGCATGATCTTGGTGACCAATCGACCGACTTAAAACGTGAAATTATATGCTCACCGAACTCCATAAAATCCATTAGTGGTGTGATATGTGTGGGAAGTTGCGCATCTTATTTGAAACCAAATGTCGCCGGATCACGAATTTCGAATCGATAAGATAATCGTTTATCATAGCGAGAACGGTTGCCATTGACGATTTGTTCTCACTGGCATCATTTTTGAAGAAATATGAACCCATGGCCGGTCCACAAAACGTACCAAACCGTTGTTTTTTCTGGATGAATTGCCAGCTCTTGAATCTCTTAAGGTTGCTCTTGATCCCAAAAGTGGCAATTTCCACTTGTACATACCCATTGAGCTAGAAATGGCCACATCGCTAAAAAAAAATTTACTCCTCTTGGAACTTTTCAAGGGCCTATAGAAAGCGATGTCGCAGCAGCAAAAAGCAATATTTTGTTGCTTTAAAGATCTTCACTAAACCAAGTCAAAGCCAAATCTCGTCCGAGGTTGCTGTGAACCCACGAATCCACCTCCACGGTCTCTGTGTATACCTTCGCTACGGCTGCTATATTTTCTTTACTGCATGCTGAACGTACCTATTTGGCCGAATTTTATCCACAATAAATGCTGAATCTCAAGATGGGTGATGGTGCGAATAGTACGCGCAATAGACCCCCGAAACACATTTTTACAGCTCTGTGATTGTCAAAAAAGCTATTGAAAAAATAACTCTAATTGGATCACCCGTTATTAAAATAAAGGCACAAGCCTCTGATTTAAATAAAATTTCTGCACAATCGGTTTCATGGGAGATACATGTTATAATTGTCAATTTTTATTTTACTTAAAGTCACCCTCCTTTACAAATCACTATTTCTTCGCCTTTAAATCACTTGCCCGAAATTTTATTTTTAGATTATAGTTTTCTTCAGCAAAGAGTTGTTCAGAATGAAATCCGTAGAATAGTTTCCGCATAAAGCGATTTTATAAAAACTCGATCCGCTGTAATGTGAGTACGCACTCTGGCCGATTTTCTGTTTTAAGTGATAAGCTTGTGAACAAGGTTAGGGGCAAAATCGATCCTGTTACAAGTGCCAACAGAATTCCTCACTTATAAAGCTTAGAACGCTGCTCCTTTGTGATATCCATATTTAAATACTTGTATTGTAAAGGTTTGTGAATTCCTGTATCATAAAGACTCTCATAATTCGACAAAGCGCTTTGAGCGGTCATTTTTTCTTGGTTCCCTAAAACTATGACTGAGAGAGCTCTTTTAATATTAATCTTGCAAAGTTGGACAATGGAAGAGAAAGTGATTAAATGTTTTACTTTACCTTCTTCCATACAACTTTGACGATTCACATTCCATAAAATTTTTAATTACACCGCATGGATGCCCACTGGACAATGTTTAGTATATATCCTACGTTTGCGATAAAATTAACCTTGCTTAGCGCTAGTAGTTCAGTGAAACTCCTGAGTTTTACTCTAGGACCAAAGAAGCCGAAGTCACATAGGAGCTGGTCATCGACCAAAGTCTGCTAAGCCTTTGCAAGAGACATATGTACATATGTACATGCGGTATTAGAACGCAAGAAGACAACTGTGATTCAGCCCGTTGTAGGTGAAACAAGGAATACGTACTTACGAGCTCATCAGCTTTTTCCAGCGATTCCGATACGGCTAGGCAACCACACGAGCCTTATAACGAAGTTGACTGTTGTTATTGGTAGTGAGGTCAGACACTCGTTGACTAACTTAGATAGCTAATATTGCCGCTCTGCTGTCGACGTAAATAAGCAGTTTTCTGAAATAAGCTGTAGTTTCTTGCAATTCCACTGCTACCTAAAACTAAGCTTAACGTAGAGCTCCTTACAGAAAATTTCCCCTCCAACCTTTCCTATGAACTTCCACCCATTCGTGAAAAAGCAAGAACTTCGCTCCATCCATATAGAAGTATACTCAACGTTGAAGATGAAGAAGGAGAGAATTTCAATTTGGCTTTCCTAAATCTTAGAGCGGTCTTCGCCAACTCGACCTGAAAGACATATTTGTGATCCTTGAACAGAACTGCTGAAAGAAGCACCAACGATGATCTCGATCTCAAAAAATATTTGCGATCTTTGAGTTTTAAACAATCTACTATGCAGAGATGGACCGGTTGCCCTTTCATAATTATTGATAACCGTACTTTTGGCACGTTCTTCTCTCCTTTTATTACTGCCTTAAAAGGAGAGAAGATTCAATTTGCTAGAGGACTTTATATTTTCGGTAATTTGACCAATGTTGTCGGAGTTTCATATTAAGATTTAATATATGTGACCTGGTCTACGAAAAGGGAGCTAACGTGCGAAAACTATTTTTCTGGGAAAAGCTGTTAAAAATAATCGTCAGTTTCTCGTTATCTCATTAATTGTTCTCCTTTTTTTTGACACCTAAGCCCCCTTTCCGTAGAGCAGGTCACATATGTAATCTAAAATTCGTAAAACTCGCCTTGCACTTAAAAGGGAAGTTATCTTTTTTAAACAAGTTCGTGAAGTTTTGAACTATCAGAACATGCGTTCGCACACATTTCCTCTCAAGCTTTGAGATGATAGTAATAAAACATGAATGATACCCAACACTCCGCTATTAAAATATATATAAATGAAATCATTAGTCGATAAAACAAACATCTCTATGTTTTAATTCACACTTGAACCCAATAAAAGGAAAAGAGGTCGATCGCCCACATCTATGATCATCTGACCCATATGCATAAGTACAAGCTAAATAAAAATAAATACCAAAAAAATGAACACGCGCTCAAGAACCACTTTAATTTAGAGGTTAAATAAAGAACCAAAGAAATGCGAGCATTGAGAGAGCATGCGTCCCTCTCCCCACACTTAGAACGAATTAAGAGGCAGCAACCGCAAAAAGCGCTAAAAAGTATAAGTGCGTCAGAAGAGCATTAAATGGCCAGATAGACAAGCAATAAAAGGTAGGAAGAAACGAAGTAGCAGCCAAAGAGAAACCGCAAATAGGGCAGCGAAAAAGCTTGTGGCAGATCTAAATTGTTTCCGCAAATTGTGGCAACATATGTACGTCTTAAGTGTTTATTAGAAAACCAACACACACACACATGTCTGACACTACGAAAACCACAGAAGTACTATATTTTTTGTGGTCCAAATGGCAAAAGCTAAATGGCAATTAGCTAAATATAGAAAACACAAAATGGGTGGAAGCAGAGAAGAAATGAAAAGGCAACCCAAAGTGGTATACATACATATAGTGCATAGAATTTGCATAAGCTGTTTGTGTAACTTATTTTATTAGCCAATGCGTGTGGGTGTATGTGCGTTGCTATGTTAATTTTTTAGCAACTTCTACCAAATCGTAAGTGTATATTTTAAGCCGAACATTGAGTATGCAGAAAAGTTGACAAGGCATTTGCACGCATATATTTGAAGTTTGATAAATTGGTGAGGACTTTTTTCGTTTAGAGACATTAAATATATTATACAAGGTCGTAAGTAAGTGCAGAACAAGAAGATGGATTTCTGCGCTTTCAAGTGACATTTAAATACTGTACCTCACTTTTAACTTTTTATGAGGATACTAGTGCTTTTTAAAAAATTTATTGAAAGAGAACATATATATACATACATATGTATATATTTGCATATTTGTATGTGAGCAAATATATCTATACAGCATGGAAACTATTGCTAGTGAAAAAGTCGAAGATAGAAGTCTACAGAAATCAATATGGATGGATTTTGATGCATTATATCTGTCCACAAGTGTTTGAAAAAGGTCTTGACTATTATTAGATTCAAAATAAAAATACGCCAACTGCAAAACTGGAAGTCGAAATATACCTTTTCTGTATTGAAAATTCCATATATGTACGTCTGTTGTCAAAAGTCAGTCATACAATTTCTGTCTGAGACTTTGTCTGACTTCGTTTTGTTGAGTTATTCCCGATGAGGAGATTAAAAAGTTATAACCACTTACAAGTGAACAAAACTTGTTTTCATTGAAGAGGCTTGTTATTTAATTAACAATTATCACTTTATACCCGAATTTAATTGACTTCAATTAGCGACGATTTATTTTCAAAAATTTTACATTTCTTTCATCCCGTAGTTGACTCCGGGAGAGCTTCCGAAAAAACGAAAAAAGATGAGATTTTTTTTGCTTAAAATTATCTCAAATCCAAAAAAAAAGCCACTATTACAATAGATGATTACATATTTCTGACAAAATGCCGGCTACTCTGAAAACCATTTGTCAAATCAACTTGAAAAATTTCGGAGAATATTTTCAAGTGTCTGCATATTCGATATACTACGATGAGGAAAAAATAGTAAAACTTTGTTCATATATTTAAAATTTTTATTTTATTCTCAATATCTATGTCTGAAAGCAATCCCCCTCGTCCCCAATGCACTTGTACCAACGTTTCTTTTTTCAATCCTAGAAACAGTTAAAGTCAATTTCCGGCTAAGATGCTTTCAATGCGCGAAGCGATTCACATTCAATGTCTTTAACTTCCTCAAAACGCTTTCCTCGGAGCGGTAGTTTAAGTTTGCTGAATAGCTAAAAGTAACACAGAGCTAAATCTGGCAAATACTGTAGTTGCGACACGACATTGTTTGAAAATTTTGCGAAAAACTCAGAAAAAATCATCGCATTATGCGACGGCTCATTATCGTGGTGCAAAAACCAAGAGTTGTCGCCCCACAATTCCGGCCTCCTTTTAAGTAAAGATTCGCGTAAACGATGTATAACACTCAAATAGTATTCGTTGTTGACAGTTTGGCCGGTCAGAAGGAATTCGGAGTGCCCCACACCTCGATAATAGAAGAAAACTGTCAACATAACCTTGATTTTTGACCAGCTTTGACGTGGTTTATTTTTACTTTGGCTCATCTTTGCCACGATATTCGGCTGATTAATCGTCTGTTTCGTGGGCTTAAGTGTAGACCTTTGACTTATCGCCCGTAATAACACGTTTCATGACATCATAGTCGGAAGCAATTGTGTTTTCACTTTTCTTAGCCCCAAATGATATTTCAAAATTGTTTTCACAAATCTTTCCAATATTCCAAAGATGGCAGTAAAATCTGTGACTGTTAATCATAGATTTCCGGGCACCAATTCCTTTATTTTATTGACGTGTAGATCATTAGTTGATGTTGATGGCCATCCTAGAAGCGATTTTCGTCAACACGTTCTCATTTTCTTTTAATAATTTTAATCAATCAAACACACTTGCTCGCGGCAAAAAAGTATCAGCGAAGGCCTTTTACAAGATTCTGAACGTTTCGGTGCCAGAAATTTGATTCCACATACAACATTTAAAGGAACTTTGTTGACTAATTTCACTCATCGCTGAATGCACTTTATGAAATTCAGAAAAACAAGCGTATACTAAACACTAATGATTATTTCAATGTGACATTTGGTACAAATTTCACTGACAGTCATACCAACCTAGATAAAAAAATATTTCGACGAATGAGTTTTCGCGCGAAATTTAAATTAAAAAGTCTTACTATTTTTTGCCCACAAAAAATATGAACAACTCACAGCACTTTTATTTTCGAAATAAAATCTCGAGAAAAATGTCAAAATCTAGAATTAGTGAGACTGCCAAAAGACGTAGTTAACATTTGAGGCATCTGTAGTAGAATGCAATGGTTATATGGTATCTTAACTAACAAACCGTTTGACGTCAAGAAAGATACATTTGTCTTATTACCCATAGCTTAAAGCGAAGAGTGACACCAATGTTGAAAAGACTAGTCTAATTTATAATCGAACAAGATTTTTTCGGTATCGATGGAGGTCTTAATCCAATCAAATCCAAGTTCGGTAGGACTACACTTCAATTAGTTCAAAATTAACAAAATATACACATTTTGTGATGTCAACAGTAATGTATAATTTTGAATTGTGTGTACTCAAAGGGAGAGTTTAAGAGGCAATGACGGACCTGCCATCATTACTGGATATTGTTATAGGCAGAAATTATCTGAAATAATATTACAATCTTTGTAAAATTATGCGGATTCCGTAGAAATCAGTTCACCAAATATTGTCTAGAAGACGATATGTGGACTGAAAAATTGGTAACCGGATTCTGAACAAAACAACATTATTGAATGAAATCAACACAACTTGGCAAGATTTATTGTAACTTAAAATCAATTTATTGTATGGCGTGCCGCCTTAAATTTAAAAAAGTTAATTTTAAGACAGCACACTACCGCCATGTTATTTGTATAATAAATTAGTAATTTCAAAAATCACGCTACATAATACACAAATACATTCCCATCAACGAAAAGTATACCCCATCCTCCCTAATACTCTTCATATAATATTCCGTGAAATTAAAATATGCGTCTCCTATGCCTGTTGCGTAGCGTACCTAAAAGCGCATTTAAAATTCAAATTGTCCATTAAATTCAACCAGCAACCAGTTGCTTAAATTCGCTTAATTTACTGCGCTGCTCTTGCGTTCGCTTTGTGACCGCAATCGCTCAGCGTAGCGTGTAATTATTTCATCAATGCTTGAAATTGCTGTAAATAAATTTATTGTACGTTGTAGCATAGTTGCAGGCGGCCGTCGGTCAGGTCATACACTAGCTGTACATAATTACCGGAAATGAGGTTAGTTTTGTGAGTTACTACTGTGTGCTCGACAATGCTAACGGTGGTTTTCAGTAAAGTCGGCAATTTGCACGGATAATGAGTATTTGACGGTAATTTAAAGTCAAGTATTGTCATTTTTTGTGGTCACTCAAAGAAGAAGGTAGAAAAACCGAAATATTTTTTAGTATGAAAAAAAATTTTAAAGAAAAAAATGTATAGCGATTCTTTGTTTTATTCCATTATTTGTCAATATTAAACACAATTACTGTTCCTTGTTCAAACGGTTGAGTTAATGAGAAATATTTCTCCGAAACGGCACTTGAAATTTTCACACCACCTTCATAGATAATTTTGTCAAGCCATGTCGAAGAAACCAAAGTGTATTCAACAAAGTGAACTAAGTATATGACATTTAATTTTTCCTTACGCTTATTTGACATGAATGTTGTCATTGGCTTAACCCTTACATTTATTCAAAAATTCAAATTCGGAAATTCAGAAGTAAGCAAATTTCAAAACGAAAAACAATATTTTTTTAAATAACTGAATAAATTGCCGAATACTTGTTGCCTATGCAAAACAACTCATGGAAGCAACTTACCAATGATTTGTGCTCCAACTGACAAATCGCAACGGAAGGAATGGGAAAAAGTATGTGGCGTACAACTCTGTTTGTCATCGAGAATATGTGGGCTACATTTTAAGGCGGAGGAAATAAAAGAATCTCCCCTTAAAAGAAGACGACTAAGCCCCGATGTAGTACCCTCATTAAACTTACTTCCCAATCTTCAAGAAAAAAAGTAAGAAACTCTCATATTTTGATAAATAGAAATTTTACGTTTTTACTATTGATTAGGTCTCAAGACAAACTTGTTTACGCGAAAATTTTAACAACTGATCGGAAGCTATACATGCTGTGCTATAGTTTTTGTGGTAAGGAGTTTCTGGTGTGGAATTGGTATAAATTTCTGGTGCACATGAACGAGAACCACGCGTTTTTTTAATAACACTCTTGCCAACGCAGCTGTTCAAACCGAGTAAGTTATTTTTGGTTGTCTAGTTTAAACAAGGCCATGCATCAAGCCCTCTCTAACCTGTAGAGGAAAATTGCCTTGCAAAGTATCACATGAACATACTTGTATAATGAACATCATTTGAAAATATAACGCACAAACACTGATTATTTTACCTACATATGGTAAGATATCGTGGTGCCATGCGTTTGTATTAATACTCCTCGTTGTATAATGTGAATATACTTTGGGGTGTCTTTAGACTAAATTTTAATGTGATATGGCTAATACGTTTACATGTAGGGGTAATCATTTGTCGGAACCGATTAAATAAAATGACAGTAACAAATAGCTCCCTTACAACATGTCATACATTTTGCGTTATATTTTCACCTTCTAAACAACTAATTGATCATACAAAACATGGTACTTATTATATGTTCATGAAAAGTATAAAGCATATAAACAAATAAATTGGTTGTCTCTATTTCTATTACGTTTATATTTATCATATATATGTATGTAAAGCAAGTGGCTTCATATTGTTCAAGATCAAAAAAAAAAAAAAAACACACGGGTTAATATAAACAAATACATGAATTGTTTACTATTTTATTGTCAAATAAGCGTAAGTCAAATACTTAGTTCACTTTGTTGAATACACTTTGGAAGAAACAACATATTTGATTAATAATATTTCAATGAAATATGAAATAAAGATAATAAACTTTTTTTTTGTTTCTTGCTAGAAAGCTGCCATTTTGTCAAAAAACTCTAATTTCGTGCTTGTTCTTCGATCATTCCTTAATTTTACTTATTATTAGTAATAATGAATGGTTTTGGTTTTTGGATTTGATATATGGGCATTTTCACGGTAACGGACGCAACATTCGTACGCTTTTAAGTGCGTCCAAAACAAAGAAGACAAGGAAAAGTTTATATACATATATTGACATTGTTTTGAAGGGCTGACGCAGTACTAGATTTTAATATATACGGGAAGGTTCTACTACAAATAAGTACGTAGTTATAAGCAATTATAAAGTGATACGGACGCGACAAAAATAGAAGTTTTTTTTAAGGCGCATTCAGAAATATACAAAATTCAGCAAATTAAGGATTTATATACATATTAAAATATATACATATATTAATAAATGCGAACAGATGACTGTTATTCGTAGGTTTATGAAATATGTTAATTTTCCCTTAGTTTTTTTTAATTGAGTATAGAAGAAATACGGACGCGACAAAATCTTCCAAGAACAAAGAAATACAATTTTTTCATTATAACACTTCAATTTTATTAAAAATTAAGCAAAACAATAACGTAAATTAAAAATTCAAGTAACATTTTAGTAAAAATGAATGAAAATGAAAAAAAATTAAGGAGATAGTTATTAGTTTTTAGTATGGTCTATTTTAATTATTTTCTTTAATGAATAGGCGGTC